>NC_139624.1:75947033-76029533 GCF_964638095.1 Poromitra crassiceps
TCTCTAGTGGACACATTGTGTCATTACAACATTCCATATTGGTTGTGATGAGTGACCTCACCGAATGTCTTTCAATGAGGGCGGGCACAGCATGAGCCAAAAAGTTTGAGATGAACTGACAAACTCACCAAAGACTTTGCCCAAAAACAGCGTCTTCACAAGGTTGAACTGTGTGTCTGAGGCGTCTGGCAGGGTATAGCTGACCGGAGGGTAATGATCCAACTGAGTCAGAGGGAGGAGGAGGAGGAGGAGAGAGAGAGGGAGGGAGAGAATATATTAGTATTTGCATTTTAAAGAGTGTGTCTGTCTAAAACCACTGACCACAGCATTTTCAAAGACCCGATCGAAGAGCTGCATCAGCACATTAACCAGAGTACACAAGATGATGAGGGGGAGATTGTAATTCATTGTCAGACACACACACAGTACTGTACTGTACCACTTAAAAATGTCCAATCAGGCCAATCAATATTAGCCAGCAACCAGAGAACCAAGACTCAAACATGATGTCATCAGATAGAAAGGCTGGAATTACCCAGATTAGATTTGAGTTTTTTTTTTATGTCCAAATGAGTTTCATTATCTACAATTGAGTATGTGAACTTTGTTTGTTTGTCTGTTTGTTTGTTTGTTTGTTTGTTTGTTTGTTTCAAATTCTGTGTTCAGTCACAGCTATGACGTTTTACCTGCGATCGGGCTGAAACCTTTCTTTAATTAGGCTAATTGGCTAATGATGTGATGTCATCAGTGATGATGTCAAAAGTTATGTCATAAGGGGTGCACACACACGCACGCTCGCGTAGTGTATAATACCCTTATCCGCCTACTCTTTTAACTTTGTTGTATTTGGTTTGTTAAAGGAGAACTTACCTCCAAAACACTTTTTTTCAGCTTTTAACCAATATATATGACTTTGGGGGTGATGTGTGAAGAATTCTGGTCAGAATTTCCACATTTGACACCAAACTGTTGCCATTTTACCATTTGTATCATTTTTCAGCAGCATAACTGGCATAAGCGCCCTCTAAAGGTCGAACACTGCTTTTTTTTTTTCTCAAATAAATGGGAGATTAGGGGCACACTGACGTCACAGTGCCCCCAAAGACTATGGGATTTCAAGATAATTACTCCCCTACCCCCCCTGTACCCTTTCGGCTCCTCAGAACTCCAAGCCTATTCCTATTGAAGTTTGCTCTTAAAATACTGAACCAAACGTCGTCAAAGTTGGCACATGTCTTAATTATAGTTAGTTTCCCGCTGAATGTGTCACTACTTTATTAATATCTTACCTGGATAAGCTCGAATCATGGGCGCCGGAAACGTGGGTGCCGGGTCGCTCGAGCACCCACGGAAAGAGCCGAGCACCCACCGGGAAATGAGGGGAGAGAGAGAGATGCCTATTACTGTGCCACAGGCAGATATCTCTCTCTCTCTCTCTCTCTCTCTCTCCTCTCATTTCCCCGTGGATGCTCGGCTCTGAGCTCTGGGCTGTGGGGGCTGGGCCGCCTGGGCGGGGTCGAGTCATTTTACATGATAGCAAACTCAACCCGTCCGAGCTCCGCCGGCGGCCCCGGGTTGCAAAACGAGATGATCCAAACATAGCCCGTTAATCTGATTGGCTGCATGAGTCAGTGCACTCAACGTGACCCTGCTGACGTAGTGACGTTAACACACTTGAGTGGTATCTGACAGAGTGACAGACAGACAGACTGACAGTTATCAACAACAACGAAAATGAGGAGATTTTTGATTAAACCTAGTGGGGTTTCCACCACCACCACAACGACTTCCAGTTCCACAACAACCAGCGTGGTTTCCAGTGCGACTGGGACTACGTCTACTAGTGCTAGCACCGTGGCCGCGCCGAGGCCAAGTACGTCTGCGACTGCGACTGTTGCCGCGGCCGCCAGAAGGGATCATGGACAAAACAAAGGGCGAACTTATCAAGCTAGCTGGAAAACCAAATTCCCATGGATAACCTATGAAGACACAAAGGACAAAGTATTTTGTGAGGTGTGCACTGCAGCTAAAAACATGGGGGCTCCGCTTCCCTCCACATCACCCGATCTAGAATCTTTGAAGGCTTTTGTACAAGAAGGCTTTTCCAGCTGGGCTAAAGCATTAGAACGATTCACAAAACACGAACAGTCAAGCGTGCATCGAGCTGCTATTATTGCCGCTGCTAATTCTAATGCAGGCGTCAATGTTGTAGCCTCTATGTCTGCAGGTAAACAAAAGCAAATGGCTGCTGCGAGAATAGCGTTATTGGCTATTCTGACCTCTATTCAGTATCTTTCATGTCAGGGATTGGCCATTCGAGGAAAAACAGATGAGTCTTCCAATTTGACCCAGTTGTTAACGTTGCGTGCTCAAGATAAGCCAGAGCTACAATCATGGCTAGCTCGTACAGACAGCAAGTGGCTATCTCATGATATCCAAAACGAGATGATCGAAATCATGGCTCATGATGTGCTGAGAACGCTAAATGAAGAAATAAAGTCTGCTGAGTTTTTCTCTGTGATTATGGACGAGACAACCGACATTACAGTCAAAGAGCAGGTGTCTGTCTGCTTCCGTTTTGTGACTGAAAATTTGGAACCAGAGGAACTGTTTTTTGGATTTTACGAGACATCAAAAACAACAGCAGATGCACTGTTTCGGCTGCTAAAAGATGTTCTGATTAGATTCTCGCTGCCAATCAGCAAATGTAGAGGACAGTGCTATGATGGAGCTTCAAATATGTCTGGCATTCGAACAGGTCTACAGACTCGCGTGCAGGAACAGGAGGCCCGAGCAGTGTACATACATTGCACCGCGCATGTTGTGAATCTGGTTGTGCAGGATGTCGCGCAAAACATTCCCGCATGTCGCAACTTCATGTCACTCATTCGTGACATGATAACACTGATCAGAAATTCACCAAAGCGACTCGCCTGGTTTCACGAGTTTCAAGGCAAGGAAGCACCATCTTTGAGACCTCTGTGCCCGACGCGCTGGACTGTGAAAGCGGCCTCGTTACAATCTATTGCTTCCAACTACAGTGCGCTAATGGAGTTTCTTGAGGACCTGTCTTTAAATGACAACAGTGACGCAGGAGGGAAAGCTAATGGTCTGCTTCTGCAGCTGCAGAAATTCAGCACTTTTTTCTCGTTGAAACTCATGCTGAAATTCTTCTCGCGCATGGAAACTGTCAATACTGCACTCCAAAAGAGACAGTTGCACCTACAGAAAGCTAGACAGATGCTTGACACGCTCAGAGAAGACATACGGTATCTTCGTCAAGAAGGATTCCAGGAATTGTGGGAGCACACTACTGCAGCAGCAGATGAGCTGAACTTGGAGAGTCCAACTGTGCCAAGACCAAGGAAAATCCCCCGCCGACTGGATGATGGAGGTGCGCCCGCACACAGCTTCCAGACACCAGAAGCTCTGTACCGACAGCAATACAACGAGATCATGGATACAGCATCAACATCCCTGGATTGCAGATTCAGTCCTTCTGCGTTCAAACACATGCAAAATGTGGAGGATTTTGTCACTGGAAAGTGCGACTGCAAAAGCATAGTGCAGTTCTATGGGGATGACCTGGATGAGGTCAGGCTGACACTGCACCGTGATATGTGTGGCGACATAGCAAAACAAAAGGGAGTTTGCCTTGCCACTTTTCAGGATGTTGTGGACTTTCTTAAAAGCGACCAGGGAGAGCACTTGAGAATCATGTTACCAGAGTTGATCAAACTTATGAGACTTGCCCTGACTGTCCCTGTAACATCCTGCAGTTCAGAAAGGTCATTTTCAGGCCTGCGACGTCTTAAGACTTATCTCCGGTCCACCATGGGGCAAGGAAGACTGAACCACGTTGCTCTACTGAACTGTCACAAGGATGTGGCACGCACCAGGGACCTGGATAACATCGCAGATCAATTCATCCGACGCTCAACTCCAAGGGGCAACACTTTCCTCATAAAGAAAAAATAACGTCAATGGTGAGTGAAAAAATAAAACCTTTTCTATTTAATAGCTATGCGGGCCTATTATTGGTGGTCAATTAATTGTGACAGTGCAATGTGTACAGTATTATGTTTGGCTTGTGTTGGTGTGGTGTCTCTGAGCCACATGGGGCTTGGTGTGTAATTGAGCTATCTATGATTTATCTTCTAAATAATTCCGGTGGCATAATTATTATTTTCCGTGCATTATGAGCCTCATAATATGAGGTGTAGTAGTAGTGTATGTTAATGTTGGTTAAAACCTTTGATCTCTCAATGTGTCTGTGTGGGCCGCTGACGCTGTTCATGTCCTATGGTGCTGAAATGAGTGTGTGGTTGAGTGCTTCGGTTGCTTATTCCTATTCTGTCGAACTGAAGTGGTGTGTGAAGTGTGTGTGTGTGTGTGTGTGTGTGTGTGTGTGTAGATCGCTGTTAAATCTCCTATGGTGCTGAAATGTGTGCGTTTACGTCACTGCAGCTTTATCGCGTTTGGGTCGGCTCGGCCGGGCTCGGCTGGGGGGGGGGGGGGGGGGGGGGGGCGTTGGTTGGCAACCGCAAGCATGGGCACCCACTGGCACAGACATAAATCGGCGCCTATGGCTCGAATGATGATGTTTATATTATCAGTCCGAGTTGTAAGCACTGTCTCCAGCCCAGGCAGGCGGGAGAGAGTCGTACTGTAAAACCTCATGCGCGCGCAGCAGCAGCTGGGCTCTCTGTGCACAGTCTGACATTTCTGCGGCTATCAGTCCGACTTGGAAGCACTTTCTCTCGGCCAGTCAAACGGGAGAGTCTGTTCGCTCATGCACCTGCAGCAGCAGCAGCACACAGCAGCAGTGAGAGGCGGGGGCTTTCAACAGTCTGACATTTCAGCAAACAAATCTCGTCGCAGTTTAGCGGGAATGTAAGGTATAACGCTATACTACGACGTGACAACGTGACAAAGCTTCTCTAAACATATCGGCTAATATAATATCATCACTGTGTACAAGCAACGCCAACTTCTCAGGAAATGAAAGTCAGCAGAGCAGAGCAACTGGCTCTGTCTGTGTGTGTGTGCTCCGAGGAGGAGAAGAGCTCTGTCCTGCTCTGCCTGCGCCCTGAGAGGAAAAATCATAGGTGCTGTAACTTTCAACAAGAATCACGAAAAGCCCCAAAACGCAAATTAAAAACGGATTTCATTGCGCGGTTTATCGCTAGTTGTACGAGGGAATGACGTGGAGAAATCTCGCATTGTGTTACCCCAGAGCGGGGGGTTTCTCCTATTGTGCGGTGTGCTGCTGTAACGAGCCCATGTCACTTTGCTCTCGTAACGTAATTTGACACCCTGCCATAGAGATACATGCAGAAAAATAATTAAATTTCTAGTTCGCCACTGAATTACCAAATTGATATAACTTTCAACCATTTTCAGATTTTCTGTTTCCATACAGACCAACAGCGTTGGCTAGTTGTTGATATTTATAAAGATATTGCCCCTCTCAAATAAATTATTTTTGAGGCAGTAGGCAAACTGTAATGGCGTCGATTTCCGAAAAAGAATCTTGACTTGAACACAGCCAAAGAGTCTAGTATAGACAAGAGCATATGTCATTTCTTGGTTTTTTCCATAGGTATTTTCAAATCACTGTTCTAATACATATCTAGAGGGTAAGTCCTCCTTTAAGGTTAAGTTAAGGTATTTATATTCTTTGTTTTGTGTTAAGTGTGGTAATGTCACCTCTCACTATTGCTAGAGGAAAATAAGATCTTTTAAACAGATTTTTGTATTTTCTGTGTGAATTTCCTTGTTGCAGTCTAAACCTACACTGGTTCGTAACAACTATCCACGTGTTTCATAGCTGAATATGACTTACAGCATTATAATTTGTTCCGATTTAAACAATCGGAGATCACAAAGCACAGCATAACTAGGACCTGTGCTTTTGCTAGCAAGATGAGTCGGCATCCATTAATTGTCTCTGGTCCCCTCCCTGTCACACTTAACTCTGACATTTTTAGCAGGCTGTTTGGCTCAACAACTGGCTGGCCAAACACTGTGCTGATAAGGGCTACCTATTCTTAGATAACTGGCCCTTTTTTAGAGGCATGACTGGCATGCTTAAGATGGATGGCATCCACCCTACCCCATTGGGTGCTAGCACCTTATCAAAAAACCTGGATAGTTGCCTACGGCAAACCCAGACTACTATCCTTGAATGACAGTTTCACCCACAACATGCAGGGCCACAGGCTGCTAGACAGCCTGTTAGTTCTACTTGTGCGGTTATGGAGTCTGCTAGTTCAATTAACTTAGTCTATCCAATACAGACTGTGCTCCGTCCGCGCCGCACTATTACTAGTAACCGACCCATAAACGCTCTGCAATATCCTAACCCAAACCTTATTGTTATTAATCCGACTGTTACCACCGCCGCTCCGTCTCCGTATTATACCACGATCTCTCAAATTAGCACAGTTTCTCTTCGTCGCTCCGTCCCCTCACGCCGCTCTCGTCCACCCCTCAAAACGTCAAACACCAACCTCATTGAGATTAAATCTACTCTTGGTATCGAATGCTCTAAATTAACTAATATTGATGATAAATCTATTCGATTTGGATTGATTAATATCAGATCAATCACCAATAAAGCCTCCTCGTCAATGACTTAATCATTGAACATAATATTGACGTTATGGGATTATGCGAAACCTGGCTAAAACCGGACGTTGTTCTTCCACTCATTGAAGCCTCCCCCCCTAACTTTGACAATTCGCATGTTGCCAGAATGTCAAGAAATGGTGGGGGCGTTGGCCTAATTTATAACTCAAATCTAGGTCTTCTGCAGGATCAAAAGTATAAGCTCCTATCTTGTGAGATACTTACTATGAGACACTCTAATATAGCTGGCCTCGGAGCCTTCTACCTAGTTATGCTCTACCGCCCACCTGGGCCCTATTCATCTTTTCTTGATGAATTTTCCAATTTTCTCTCTGACCTCGTAACCCGCACGGATAATATCCTTATCATTGGCGATTTCAATATTCATGTTAACCGTAAAGCTGACCCACTCTGCAAAGCCTTTCTATCTTTAGTCGACACCCTTGGCTTTGCTCAGTTGGTTCATGAACAAACGCATTCTAACGGCAACACGCTTGATCTCGTCCTTGCTCGTGGGATTAACGTCTCAGATCTGTCAGTCATGATTTACCCTCCAGCACTGTCAGATCATTATCTCATTCAATTTAAAATAGACCTGCCCCTCCGGCAATCAAACCTAGCCGATACCTATACCGCCCGGCGTATCGATAGTTCTACTCCCACTGAACTCGCTGATTTGTTATCGGGCCGCTTTCCTCTCTCCCAGAGCGGATCGACTCCATTAATGAATTCACAAATCAATTTAATTCAATCCTACTCGCCTCGCTTGATTCTATCGCACCTCTACGTACTAAAATCCGTCGCCCTAAAAAACCCTCGCCTTGGTATACTGACGATACACGCGCACAAAAACTAATATGCAGAAAACTAGAACGTAAATGGCGATCATCCAAGCTTGAAGTCTATCGACTAGCTTGGAGTGATAGCCTATTAAAATACAAATGTATGCTCTCCGCTGCAAGAGCCTCCTACCTATCAGATCTTATTAACACTAATAAAAATAATCCTAAATTTTTATTTGACACGGTCGCAAATCTTACTCGCAAACCATCCCCCAATACAAACTCTCCATTTACAGCTAATGACTTCCTTGACTTCTTTAACCGTAAAATTATCTGTATTAGAGATGAAATTAGCAACTCTCTATTACTCACAAAGGGTGCTAACCCCTTTCCTAGCCCTGTCCTTAGAACCTTAGACGAGAGTACTATACTCTCGAATTTTGAGACTATCTCCCTAAATGCACTTTCAAAAATTGTACTTTCATCTAAATCCACAACCTGTTTATTCGACCCTCTCCCTGCAAAGTTGATTAAGGAACTCCTTCCAATACTAGGCCCCCCCTTACTTAACATTATCAATAGCTCCCTCTCCTCTGGCATTGTCCCTGCCTCCTTCAAATCTGCTGTAATCAAACCTCTACTTAAAAAGCCAAACCTTGATTCTGAGGTTCTTAACAACTTCAGGCCAATCTCAAATCTCCCCTTCCTCTCTAAAGTTCTTGAAAAAGTAGTCTCAACACAATTAACTGACTACCTCTCGCATAATAAACTTCTCGATCCCTTTCAATCTGGTTTTAGATCACTCCATAGTACTGAAACTGCTCTTACAAAAGTAACCAATGACCTTCTCCTCGCGTCCGACTCTAATTTCTCCTCTCTTCTCATTTTATTAGACTTAAGCGCAGCCTTCGATACAATCGATCATAAGATCCTCCTAGACCGCTTATCTAACTACGTAGGTATCCGGGGCACTGCCCTATCCTGGCTAAAGTCATATTTGTCTGATAGGACACACTGTGTCTCATATAAAAATATTATGTCCACATTCTCCTCAGTGAAGTTTGGTGTACCGCAGGGATCAGTCCTGGGTCCCTTACTCTTTGGAGTTTACTTACTGCCTCTTGGCGAAATTTTCCATAGATATGGCATTAAATTCCACTGTTATGCCGACGATACCCAAATTTATATACCAATTAGACCAGACGATCGCTCTAAACTCGCTAATCTTGAATCCTGCTTAATCGCTGTTACAGATTGGATGTCAAATAATTTCTTACGACTAAACGCCAACAAAACTGAACTACTAGTTGTTGGCCCAAAAACCCAACTTCCATTTCTCACTGATCTTAGTCTGAACATTGAGAACTGCGTAATTACTCCAAACTCAAAGGTGAAAAACCTAGGTGTTACCTTTGATCCTACTCTGTCATTCGATGCTCACATTAAGGACATCACTAAAATAGCTTTCTTTCATCTTCGCAATATCTCAAAGATCCGTCCCTTGCTAAATGCAACGGATGCCGAAACCTTAATACACGCCTTTGTTTCATCTAGACTCGATTACTGTAATGTCCTATTCTCTGGCCTTCCACTTTGTAGCACAAATAAATTACAACTCGTGCAAAACGCCGCTGCTAGAATTCTAACTAGAACTAAGAAGTTTGATCATATAACTCCGGTCTTAATCTCCCTCCACTGGCTCCCAATTCAGGCCAGATCAGACTTTAAGGTGCTTCTGTTAACCTATAAATCTTTGCACGGGCTCGCACCTCCGTACTTATCTGAGCTAATCATTCCTTATGTTCCCACGCGTACTCTCCGCTCACAGGACGGTAATTATCTTACCGTCCCTAAAATTAAGAAAAAATCAGCAGGTAGCAGAGCATTTTCTTACCGTGCTCCATATCTCTGGAACCAGCTTCCTCTGTCAGTTAGGGAAGCTGGCTCCATTGAAATCTTCAAAACTAGACTCAAAACCCATTTATTCTCACAATCATTTGGTTGTGCTTGATGGTTATGTTTGATGATGTCATTCTCTAGAAATATTTATTAGCTCTTGAGTACATACAATCCTGAATTGCTGAGCGGGCTGTCTCAAGCCAGCAATATCAGTATAAACTTAGACTTGACCTAATTTAAATAATATGGCATCAGTCGACCCAGTAGCCTAGATAGAAAATCAAATAGTTGGTGAATAAACTTAGTCCTGAACTGCTGAGCGGGCTATCTCAAGCCAGCAGTATCAGTATAAATTTAGACTGGACCTAATTTAATAATATGGCATCAGCCGATCCAGTAGCTCAGATATAAAATCAAATAGCTGGTGAATAAACGTAGTCCTGAACTGCTGAGCGGGCTATCTCAAGCCAGCAGTATCAGTATAAACTTAGACTTGACCTAATTTAATTTAATAATATGGCATCAGCCGATCCAATAGCTCAGATATAAATTCAAATAGCTGGTGAATAAACTTAGTCCTGAACTGCTGAGCGGGCTATCACAAGCCAGCAGTATCAATATAAACTTAGACTTGACCTAATTTAATAATATGGCATCAGCCGATCCAGTAGCTCGGTTATAATATCAAATAGCTGATGAATAAACTTAGTCCTGAACTGCTGAGCGGGCTATCTCAAGCCAGCAGTATCAGTATAAACTTAGACTTGACCTAATTTAATAATATGGCATCAGCCGACCCAGTAGCTCAGATATAAAATCAAATAGCTGGTGAATAAACTTAGTCCTGAACTGCTGAGCGGGCTATCTCAAGCCAGCAGTATCAGTATAAACTTAGACCTAGACTACCTAGACCTGAATTAGCAGTATAATATTAGTCATCCTAAATAATCCTAATAAATTTTGATTTGACCTAATTTTATTGTTGTCTATAGAGTTAGTTCCACCTCTGCGCAGATTCCCCCGCTCTCTTCTCTCTCTCCCCCTCAGGTGTCCTTCATTGGCCTGACGTACACCCCACCGCTGCAGCCCTAGGTCCGGCCGTCATCGCCCTAGCCACCTGTCGTCACTCTAGGCCATCTACCCACTACTCCTTCTACTGTCTGACACCCCGGGCTCATCACCATCACCGACCCCTATCCTCATCATCCTGGTCACCTGCTTGCCTAAGGGAAGGGGGGGGCGCCCCCCCAGCCCCCCCCCCCCGCCGCCTCATCATCACCTCCAACTCCTATCCTCCCCTCCTCTTAATCATCACCTCCGACTCCTATCCTCCCCTCCCCTCCTCTTAATCCATGTCACCAACGCGGACTCATGGATTCCTCAGATCATCCTCATGGAACTCCCAATCTTGTTATCCCTTTTTGTCACCTAGCTAATTAACTAGTATTCTCTAAACCTACGAACACTTAAAGACTGCATTTTCTATTTCTTTTTGGACTCTACTTTTTAGATTTCAACTCCCTTCCCTGATCTTAGGATAATTTAAAAATTACATTTTTATATCCCTTCTGTTGGACTCTTTTTTACATTTTCAATTTTCTGTTCTCTTGTACATTTTATTTCCATAATAAACCATTCACAGAGTTTCATTATCGGAAACTCTGTGCATGGTTTAGCCCGGCATCTCTCGGCCTGTCTCGGAGGGGAGTCCCCAGATGGGGGTCCGCTGCTGTGGCCTGGGTGGGCCCGTCCCCCGCGTGGCCTGCTCTCACGCTCTCAGTCACTATGCTGGTGGCTGGGGGCTGGGGGGGCGGGTCGCGTGGGGGCTGGGTCCGTCCGGGCCGCAGCAATTGGCCCCTAGCACAACGACCTCACAAGGTTCCTCCTCAGCCAAGTCACTGGGGCAATCCATGCGGCGATCCATATGGTGGAAAGGTTTTCTTGCGTTCACTGGGGGTGAGGGGGTGCCGCTGTGTCCCGGCCTGGCCTTCCCTCCCACGCCCTATGTGGGCGGGGGCCGGGTCGGGGGGCATCGGTGCTCTTCATCACTGGTCGAGGGCTGCCGGTTGGTTTAGAACAGCTTAGGTAGGCGATAGATTAGCTACAGCCTAAGGCTGACCTGTTAGTGTTCAGGCTAAAATCAGACTAGAGCAGGGTAGGATAGGCCAGATTAGGCTGTAGATTAGCTAGATACTATGTCCCAGTTAGCTCTGGTTAATGCTTAGAGTAGTCAGTTGTCTGATCTTCTCCCCCCCCCTCTCTTTCCCCCTTCCCCCGCTTCTTCCCTTCTTCCCCCTTCTTGTTCTCCTCTCTTTCCATGCTCTTTCTTCCCCCACTCTCTTTCCATGCTCTTTCCTCCCCCACATCCCACCGCCCCCCCCTCCCTTCTCCTGCTCTCTCCTCATTCTCCCCCCCTCTGCTCCTTCTCCTCTTCTCCCCTATTTTCCTGAATCCCTGCCACTTCCTGCTCTCCTTTCTCTCACATTCCCCCTGCTCTCCTTCCCCTGCACCCTCCCACCTCTCCTTCTCTGCCTCTCTGTCCTCCCCCGTCTCTCACATTCCCCCTGCTCTCCTTCCCCTGCACCCTCCCACCTCTCCTTCTCTGTTCTCTCCTCCTCCACATTTCCCATTTTCCCCCCACCCTCGCCCTAATCCGGGCCCGTATCCTACTCCCTCCCTCCACCCTAGACCCTACCTCTACTGTCTGTCCTCCCCCCTCTCTCACATTCCCCCTGCTCTCCTTCCCCTGCACCCTCCCACCTCCCCTTCTCTGTTCTCTCCTCCTCCACATTTCCCATTTTCTCCCCACCCTCGCCCTAATCCGGGCCCGTATCCTACTCCCTCCCTCCACCCTAGACCCTACCTCTACTCTACCTCCCCTGTACCCTTCCACCTCTCCTTCTCTGTTCTCTCCTCCTCTCTGTCCTCTCCCCTCTCTCACATTCCCACTGCTCTCCTTCCCCTGCGCCCTCCCACCTCTCCTTCTCTGTTCTCTCCTCCTCTCTGCCCTCTCCTCCCTCTCACATTCCCCCTGCTCTCCCTCCCCTGCACCCTCTCCTTCTCTGTTCTCTCCTCCTCCACATTTCCCATTTCTCCCCACCCTCGCCCTAATCCGGGCCCGTATCCTACTCCCTCCCCTCCCCCAACCCTAGACCCTACCCCTACCCTGGCTCTCCCTCCCCTGCACCCTCATCTCTCCTCCTCTGTTCTCTGTGGAGAGGAGGATCTCTCCTCCTCCACATTTCCTATTTTCTCCCCACCTCCCCCCTCCCCTCCCTCCTCCCTCTCCCTCCCTCCTCCACTCTCCTGCTTTCTTCAAATGTTCAAATGTTATCTTTATTCTGTATATTCTTGTTACTGTGTGTTAGCTAGAATCAGCTAGACATACTTTCTGTGAAGCCCTCTGAGACATGCTTGTGAATTAGGGCTATATAAATAAACTTGACTTGACTTGACTTGACAATAGCTTAGGTACTCACACATGTCACACCAGGCCAAATGACTAGAGGCAACTTCTCATTTGGAAAGTTGTTCTTTTTTGGTTGTTTCATTTTCCTTTTTTTGTTGAGTCAATCTAGTGGCTGATGAATGTAAAGTGAAGAATGATCTTCCATAATGATCCTGCAAACAGAAGCACTCTCGCTCTTCATTAGGACGACTGTAGATAAATGATCACAGTCATAATTAACAACTGAGGGAGAGAGAGAGAGAGAGAGAGAGAGCGAGACTGTGGAGAGACTGATGGAGGGATGGAATAGGCAACTTTAATATCCCTGCAACATAATTAACGTGTTATTGCTGTTTCACTGACATTTCTAATTAGCTTGGAGGCTGTAGCCCACACTATTAAAGACTGAAGAGAATCATTTCAACCCAACAAATTGCTTTCTGTGTTCCCTAAACCCTTTGTGTTTCTCCCTCGGTTTACCCATCTTTTCCTTCTCTCTCTCCCCACATAGTGGAGCGGCTAAGTGCTATAATCTTTCAGTTTGTGATACAAGCGTGAAAATTGGCATGAGCAGTCTCCATGGGTCACTTGACAAGAAAATTGCCCGAGCCAATTGAAATTTCAAGATGGCGGGCATTTTTCAAGATGGCCGACACCTTAGTGGAGCAGTTAAGTGATATAATGGTTTATTTGGTGGTAGAAGCATGAAAATTGGCATGAGCAGTCTCTGTGGGTCACTTGACAAGAAGCCACCCACAGCCACTTGAAATTTCAAGATGGTGGCCATTTTTCAAGATTGCCACCATCTAAATGGAGCAGTTAAGCAATATGATTGTTTAGTTAGTGACACAAGCATGCAAATTGGTATGAGCAGTCTCTAAGGGTTGCTTCACAAGAGAACACTCTCAGCCACTTGAAATTTCAATTTTCAAGATGGCCGCCCCCTGGATCCTCAAAAGATCAATTATCTCATAGAAATGTATTGGGGTTTTTTCAAGGACGATTTGGTGTAATTTTATTTTATATGATTTAGATTATGCTAAATACAATTTTTAAGGCATCAAAATACAGTTGTGTTGATCATAGATAGATAGATAGATTAGACAAGAGTGAATATCTGCACTACCAGGGCACACTGGTGATATATCACTGCTGTTAAACTCAGAATGGGGTTCAATGTCAGCTAATTGAAAGTTAGTATCCCAAATGCTGTCTAATTTACCCCAAAACAGTTAGATAGCTGCACCTGAATTGACAGGTTGTGCCAGCGCGGGAGAGCCGAGCCAAGGTTAATGGGGTTTTAGTTAACCGGATGGTGTACAGATCGCACGGGATATAAATGACATTGGATGAACGATCGGACTAAGTGTAGGGCTAAGGCATGAACTTAGTTGTATCCCATACATCAAAGTGCTTAAAGGTGGTAAAAGGATAAACCCTCGGCCTCTGCAATTGCTGCAGACATGGCAGAAGCCATCATATCAGTTGAGAAAACCAACTGGGACAGATGTTTCATTTGTCAGCAGGAAACCAAGGAAAAGCTCATTCAGCCGAGTTTCGTCAATATAGAGCACGATCAAACTGGTTATGGTACCATTGCAAGAAATGTTCCATTATTTCACAAGATCAATGCTCTTCCTATCTTACTTAGTCCAATCCGATTAGATGAAGGTGATGGTATAGAAAGTACATTGACAAGAAACAGAGCAAAATATCATTTAAGCTGTAAACTTATGTTCAACAACACAAAGCTGGAAAGGGCCCAAAAGAGAGCATCTTCTACTGCTGCTGAAGACACCGACGATGCTCTCTTTTGGGCCCTTGAATTACGCCAAGAGTACGGCAACCATTTTAGGGCATCCTCGTCAGTCAGAGTATAGGCTATCGTTCCTCAGTCTAAAGCGTTGTCAGTTGTCATGTCTCCTATAGTAAACCGTCGAGTGTGCTCTGAAACACCTTCAGTCCTCACACGAAAACGCTGTCATTCCTCCTGCCTCACTAAAAACGTTGTCGATCCTCCTGCAGCAGGCCCGGCGCTAGGGGCGGGCCTGACCGGGCCGGGCCCCCCCATTCAACAAACTGGCCCCCCCATTCCAATTTTTTTTTTTTTTCGGTTCAATAACTCCAGCCACAATGGAGTTATTGAACCGAAAAGCCACATTTTTCCATAAAAAAATGAATTATGAAATTTGGGGAGTATTAAACTCCAATAAAAAAAGGTGTGTCCTAACCAGGCAGTGTAGTAATGTCATTCTACATTGACTTTGAGTCATTAGCTCATATGACCTGGGAGTTATTGAGCCGAAAAGCCACATTTTTCAGAAAATGCATGTTTCCATAAAGAAATTAATCATGAAATATGGGGAGTATTACACTCCAATAAAAAAAGGTGTGTCCTAACCAGGCAGTCTAGTAATATGATTCTACATTGATTTTGAGTCATTCGGTCACATGACCTGGGAGTTATTGAGCCGAAAAGGCGAATTTTTCAGAAAATGCATGTTTCCATAAAGAAATTAATCATGAAATATGGGGAGTATTAAACTCCAATAAAAAAAGGTGTGTCCTAACCAGGCAGTCTAGTAATATGATTCTACATTGATTTTGAGTCATTCAGTCATATGACCTGGGAGTTATTGAGCCGAAAAGCCACATTTTTCCATAAAAAAATGAATTATGAAATTTGGGAAGTATTAAACTCCAATAAAAGAAGGTGTGTCCTAACCAGGCAGTGTAGTAATGTCATTCTACATTGACTTTGAGTCATTAGCTCATATGACCTGGGAGTTATTGAGCCGAAAAGCCACATTTTTCCAAAAAAAAAAAAGAATTATGAAATTTGGGAAGTATTAAACTCCAATAAAAGAAGGTGTGTCCTAACCAGGCAGTGTAGTAATGTCATTCTACATTGACTTTGAGTCATTCGGTCATATGACCTGGGAGTTATTGAGCCGAAAAGCCACATTTTTCCATAAAAAAATGAATTATGAAATTTGGGGAGTATTAAACTCCAATAAAAGAAGGTGTGTCCTAACCAGGCAGTGTAGTAATGTCATTCTACATTGACTTTGAGTCATTAGGTCATATGACCTGGGAGTTATTGACCCGAAAAGCCACATTTTTCCATAAAAAAATGAATTATGAAATTTGGGGAGTATTAAACTCCAATAAAAGAAGGTGTGTCCTAACCAGGCAGTGTAGTAATGTCATTCTACATTGACTTTGAGTCATTAGCTCATATGACCTGGGAGTTATTGAGCCGAAAAGCCACATTTTTCCATAAAAAAATGAATTATGAAATTTGGGGAGTATTAAACTCCAATAAAAGAAGGTGTGTCCTAACCAGGCAGTGTAGTAATGTCATTCTACATTGACTTTGAGTCATTAGCTCATATGACCTGGGAGTTATTGAGCCGAAAAGCCACATTTTTCAGAAAATGCATGTTTCCATAAAGAAATTAATCATGAAATATGGGGAGTATTACACTCCAATAAAAAAAGGTGTGTCCTAACCAGGCAGTCTAGTAATATGATTCTACATTGACTTTGAGTCATTCGGTCATATGACCTGGGAGTTATTGAGCCGAAAAGCCACATTTTTCCCTAAAAAAATGAATTATGAAATTTGGGGAGTATTAAACTCCAATAAAAGAAGGTGTGTCCTAACCAGGCAGTGTAGTAATGTCATTCTACATTGACTTTGAGTCATTAGCTCATATGACCTGGGAGTTATTGAGCCGAAAAGCCACATTTTTCCATAAAAAAATGAATTATGAAATTTGGGGAGTATTAAACTCCAATAAAAGAAGGTGTGTCCTAACCAGGCAGTGTAGTAATGTCATTCTACATTGACTTTGAGTCATTAGGTCATATGACCTGGGAGTTATTGAACCGAAAAGCCACATTTTTCCATAAAAAAATGAATTATGAAATTTGGGGAGTATTAAACTCCAATAAAAAAAGGTGTGTCCTAACCAGGCAGTGTAGTAATGTCATTCTACATTGACTTTGAGTCATTAGCTCATATGACCTGGGAGTTATTGAGCCGAAAAGCCACATTTTTCAGAAAATGCATGTTTCCATAAAGAAATTAATCATGAAATATGGGGAGTATTACACTCCAATAAAAAAAGGTGTGTCCTAACCAGGCAGTCTAGTAATATGATTCTACATTGATTTTGAGTCATTCGGTCACATGACCTGGGAGTTATTGAGCCGAAAAGGCGAATTTTTAAGAAAATGCAAAAGTTTAAGATAGCAGAAAAATAGCTAAAATGAAGACAGTCATTACGAGCAGAAAAATGAAGTAAAACAGAAAACAGTTGATAAAATCTATGAATGGGCAAAAGCTTTTCGAAACAGGAAAGTTTTTAACTGCTTTTTGAATGTGAGTTCAGAGGAAGAGCCTCTCTGGACCAGGGGGAGAGCATTCCAGAGCCTTGGGGCCACCACCGCGAAGTAGTGATATCTCATATCAATCTAGGTTGTTCTTTGATAGTTGTTGCAGAAATATTGTTGTAGACCAAATAGCATAACAGCAAAACACTCAAAAATGGAAGTCTTGAGTTAAAGGGAGCCGGAGTCAAAAGAAGTTTTGTGATATGATATATATTCAGTTGAAACAGAGATCCTGGCCAAGGAGATGCACTCCTGTACATACCACGGGTGGACATACAGGCTTACATGAAAAGG
This sequence comes from Poromitra crassiceps, assembly GCF_964638095.1. Taxonomy (NCBI): domain Eukaryota; kingdom Metazoa; phylum Chordata; class Actinopteri; order Beryciformes; family Melamphaidae; genus Poromitra; species Poromitra crassiceps. Next base: position 75,964,485 of record NC_139624.1, read on the forward strand.
ACCAGCCAGTCCTACACGTTTATAGTGATTCAGTTGAACAGAGATTACATTTTGTTATTCTGTTACGATAGTGCCCAGATCAGAGATTACATTTGTTATTCTAAAATGGCGCTGTACACAGGGCAATGTGATGAGACATGAGGTTATTTTGACCTGTGACTGAGAGATGATCTGTATAACTATGAATGCAGTTATTATTAAAGAAGTTGATTGTTATGACAATAAAGCAGGGCATACGCACTTCTGTATGTTTTGATTACCACATTATCCTACACTTATCCTAGCGTTGTGAGCTGTTTCAAGATGGTCAAGATGAATTATAAAATGTAGGCTAGAAGTCACCAGTGAAATGTGTCCATGCATCTATTAAATCTATTAAAGTGTATGCTAACTGAAAATGTAAAGTAGCACATAAAATGAGCTGGTGTGATGTTAATTTATTTTCCCTGTCAATAGTTGTATGGGTTTTGGAGATATCAGCCCTAGAATCTTCTGCCTTCCCTTCTAAGAAAATAGTTAATACTCCTCATATTATATTTTTTATGGAAAAATACGCATTTTCAGAGAAGTGAGCCTTTTTGGCTCAATAACTCCCAGGTCATATGACCTAATGACTCAAAGTCAATGTAGAATGACATTACTACACTGCCTGGTTAGGACACACCTTCTTTTATTGGAGTTTAATACTCCCCAAATTTCATAATTCATTTTTTTATGGAAAAATGTGGCTTTTCGGCTCAATAACTCCCAGGTCATATGAGCTAATGACTCAAAGTCAATGTAGAATGACATTACTACACTGCCTGGTTAGGACACACCTTCTTTTATTGGAGTTTAATACTCCCCAAATTTCATAATTCATTTTTTTATGGAAAAATGTGGCTTTTCGGCTCAATAACTCCCAGGTCATATGACCGAATGACTCAAAGTCAATGTAGAATGACATTACTACACTGCCTGGTTAGGACACACCTTATTTTATTGGAGTTTAATACTTCCCAAATTTCATAATTCATTTTTTTATGGAAAAATGTGGCTTTTCGGCTCAATAACTCCCAGGTCATATGACTGAATGACTCAAAATCAATGTAGAATCATATTACTAGACTGCCTGGTTAGGACACACCTTTTTTTATTGGAGTTTAATACTCCCCAAATTTCATAATTCATTTTTTTATGGAAAAATGTGGCTTTTCGGCTCAATAACTCCCAGGTCATATGAGCTAATGACTCAAAGTCAATGTAGAATGACATTACTACACTGCCTGGTTAGGACACACCTTCTTTTATTGGAGTTTAATACTCCCCAAATTTCATAATTCATTTTTTTATGGAAAAATGTGGCTTTTCGGCTCAATAACTCCCAGGTCATATGAGCTAATGACTCAAAGTCAATGTAGAATGACATTACTACACTGCCTGGTTAGGACACACCTTCTTTTATTGGAGTTTAATACTCCCCAAATTTCATAATTCATTTTTTTATGGAGAAATGTGGCTTTTCGGCTCAATAACTCCCAGGTCATATGACCGAATGACTCAAAATCAATGTAGAATCATATTACTAGACTGCCTGGTTAGGACACACCTTTTTTTATTGGAGTTTAATGCTCCCCATATTTCATGATTAATTTCTTTATGGAAACATGCATTTTCTGAAAAATTCGCCTTTTCGGCTCAATAACTCCCAGGTCATGTGACCGAATGACTCAAAATCAATGTAGAATCATATTACTAGACTGCCTGGTTAGGACACACCTTTTTTTATTGGAGTGTAATACTCCCCATATTTCATGATTAATTTCTTTATGGAAACATGCATTTTCTGAAAAATGTGGCTTTTCGGGTCAATAACTCCCAGGTCATATGAGCTAATGACTCAAAGTCAATGTAGAATGACATTACTACACTGCCTGGTTAGGACACACCTTTTTTTATTGGAGTTTAATACTCCCCAAATTTCATAATTCATTTTTTTATGGAAAAATGTGGCTTTTCGGCTCAATAACTCCCAGGTCATATGAGCTAATGACTCAAAGTCAATGTAGAATGACATTACTACACTGCCTGGTTAGGACACACCTTCTTTTATTGGAGTTTAATACTCCCCAAATTTCATAATTCATTTTTTTATGGAAAAATGTGGCTTTTCGGCTCAATAACTCCCAGGTCATATGAGCTAATGACTCAAAGTCAATGTAGAATGACATTACTACACTGCCTGGTTAGGACACACCTTCTTTTATTGGAGTTTAATACTCCCCAAATTTCATAATTCATTTTTTTAGGGAAAAATGTGGCTTTTCGGCTCAATAACTCCCAGGTCATATGACCGAATGACTCAAAGTCAATGTAGAATCATATTACTAGACTGCCTGGTTAGGACACACCTTTTTTTATTGGAGTGTAATACTCCCCATATTTCATGATTAATTTCTTTATGGAAACATGCATTTTCTGAAAAATGTGGCTTTTCGGCTCAATAACTCCCAGGTCATATGAGCTAATGACTCAAAGTCAATGTAGAATGACATTACTACACTGCCTGGTTAGGACACACCTTCTTTTATTGGAGTTTAATACTCCCCAAATTTCATAATTCATTTTTTTATGGAAAAATGTGGCTTTTCGGCTCAATAACTCCCAGGTCATATGACCGAATGACTCAAAGTCAATGTAGAATGACATTACTACACTGCCTGGTTAGGACACACCTTATTTTATTGGAGTTTAATACTTCCCAAATTTCATAATTCATTTTTTTATGGAAAAATGTGGCTTTTCGGCTCAATAACTCCCAGGTCATATGACTGAATGACTCAAAATCAATGTAGAATCATATTACTAGACTGCCTGGTTAGGACACACCTTTTTTTATTGGAGTTTAATACTCCCCAAATTTCATAATTCATTTTTTTATGGAAAAATGTGGCTTTTCGGCTCAATAACTCCCAGGTCATATGAGCTAATGACTCAAAGTCAATGTAGAATGACATTACTACACTGCCTGGTTAGGACACACCTTCTTTTATTGGAGTTTAATACTCCCCAAATTTCATAATTCATTTTTTTATGGAAAAATGTGGCTTTTCGGCTCAATAACTCCCAGGTCATATGAGCTAATGACTCAAAGTCAATGTAGAATGACATTACTACACTGCCTGGTTAGGACACACCTTCTTTTATTGGAGTTTAATACTCCCCAAATTTCATAATTCATTTTTTTATGGAGAAATGTGGCTTTTCGGCTCAATAACTCCCAGGTCATATGACCGAATGACTCAAAATCAATGTAGAATCATATTACTAGACTGCCTGGTTAGGACACACCTTTTTTTATTGGAGTTTAATGCTCCCCATATTTCATGATTAATTTCTTTATGGAAACATGCATTTTCTGAAAAATTCGCCTTTTCGGCTCAATAACTCCCAGGTCATGTGACCGAATGACTCAAAATCAATGTAGAATCATATTACTAGACTGCCTGGTTAGGACACACCTTTTTTTATTGGAGTGTAATACTCCCCATATTTCATGATTAATTTCTTTATGGAAACATGCATTTTCTGAAAAATGTGGCTTTTCGGGTCAATAACTCCCAGGTCATATGAGCTAATGACTCAAAGTCAATGTAGAATGACATTACTACACTGCCTGGTTAGGACACACCTTTTTTTATTGGAGTTTAATACTCCCCAAATTTCATAATTCATTTTTTTATGGAAAAATGTGGCTTTTCGGCTCAATAACTCCCAGGTCATATGAGCTAATGACTCAAAGTCAATGTAGAATGACATTACTACACTGCCTGGTTAGGACACACCTTCTTTTATTGGAGTTTAATACTCCCCAAATTTCATAATTCATTTTTTTATGGAAAAATGTGGCTTTTCGGCTCAATAACTCCCAGGTCATATGAGCTAATGACTCAAAGTCAATGTAGAATGACATTACTACACTGCCTGGTTAGGACACACCTTCTTTTATTGGAGTTTAATACTCCCCAAATTTCATAATTCATTTTTTTAGGGAAAAATGTGGCTTTTCGGCTCAATAACTCCCAGGTCATATGACCGAATGACTCAAAGTCAATGTAGAATCATATTACTAGACTGCCTGGTTAGGACACACCTTTTTTTATTGGAGTGTAATACTCCCCATATTTCATGATTAATTTCTTTATGGAAACATGCATTTTCTGAAAAATGTGGCTTTTCGGCTCAATAACTCCCAGGTCATATGAGCTAATGACTCAAAGTCAATGTAGAATGACATTACTACACTGCCTGGTTAGGACACACCTTCTTTTATTGGAGTTTAATACTCCCCAAATTTCATAATTCATTTTTTTATGGAAAAATGTGGCTTTTCGGCTCAATAACTCCCAGGTCATATGAGCTAATGACTCAAAGTCAATGTAGAATGACATTACTACACTGCCTGGTTAGGACACACCTTCTTTTATTGGAGTTTAATACTCCCCAAATTTCATAATTCATTTTTTTATGGAAAAATGTGGCTTTTCGGGTCAATAACTCCCAGGTCATATGACCTAATGACTCAAAGTCAATGTAGAATGACATTACTACACTGCCTGGTTAGGACACACCTTCTTTTATTGGAGTTTAATACTCCCCAAATTTCATAATTCATTTTTTTATGGAAAAATGTGGCTTTTCGGCTCAATAACTCCCAGGTCATATGACCGAATGACTCAAAGTCAATGTAGAATGACATTACTACACTGCCTGGTTAGGACACACCTTCTTTTATTGGAGTTTAATACTTCCCAAATTTCATAATTCATTTTTTTTTTTGGAAAAATGTGGCTTTTCGGCTCAATAACTCCCAGGTCATATGAGCTAATGACTCAAAGTCAATGTAGAATGACATTACTACACTGCCTGGTTAGGACACACCTTCTTTTATTGGAGTTTAATACTTCCCAAATTTCATAATTCATTTTTTTATGGAAAAATGTGGCTTTTCGGCTCAATAACTCCCAGGTCATATGACTGAATGACTCAAAATCAATGTAGAATCATATTACTAGACTGCCTGGTTAGGACACACCTTTTTTTATTGGAGTTTAATACTCCCCATATTTCATGATTAATTTCTTTATGGAAACATGCATTTTCTGAAAAATTCGCCTTTTCGGCTCAATAACTCCCAGGTCATGTGACCGAATGACTCAAAATCAATGTAGAATCATATTACTAGACTGCCTGGTTAGGACACACCTTTTTTTATTGGAGTGTAATACTCCCCATATTTCATGATTAATTTCTTTATGGAAACATGCATTTTCTGAAAAATGTGGCTTTTCGGCTCAATAACTCCCAGGTCATATGAGCTAATGACTCAAAGTCAATGTAGAATGACATTACTACACTGCCTGGTTAGGACACACCTTTTTTTATTGGAGTTTAATACTCCCCAAATTTCATAATTCATTTTTTTATGGAAAAATGTGGCTTTTCGGCTCAATAACTCCCAGGTCATATGACCTAATGACTCAAAGTCAATGTAGAATGACATTACTACACTGCCTGGTTAGGACACACCTTCTTTTATTGGAGTTTAATACTCCCCAAATTTCATAATTCATTTTTTTATGGAAAAATGTGGCTTTTCGGCTCAATAACTCCCAGGTCATATGAGCTAATGACTCAAAGTCAATGTAGAATGACATTACTACACTGCCTGGTTAGGACACACCTTCTTTTATTGGAGTTTAATACTCCCCAAATTTCATAATTCATTTTTTTATGGAAAAATGTGGCTTTTCGGGTCAATAACTCCCAGGTCATATGACCTAATGACTCAAAGTCAATGTAGAATGACATTACTACACTGCCTGGTTAGGACACACCTTCTTTTATTGGAGTTTAATACTCCCCAAATTTCATAATTCATTTTTTTATGGAAAAATGTGGCTTTTCGGCTCAATAACTCCCAGGTCATATGACCGAATGACTCAAAGTCAATGTAGAATGACATTACTACACTGCCTGGTTAGGACACACCTTCTTTTATTGGAGTTTAATACTTCCCAAATTTCATAATTCATTTTTTTTTGGGAAAAATGTGGCTTTTCGGCTCAATAACTCCCAGGTCATATGAGCTAATGACTCAAAGTCAATGTAGAATGACATTACTACACTGCCTGGTTAGGACACACCTTCTTTTATTGGAGTTTAATACTTCCCAAATTTCATAATTCATTTTTTTATGGAAAAATGTGGCTTTTCGGCTCAATAACTCCCAGGTCATATGACTGAATGACTCAAAATCAATGTAGAATCATATTACTAGACTGCCTGGTTAGGACACACCTTTTTTTATTGGAGTTTAATACTCCCCATATTTCATGATTAATTTCTTTATGGAAACATGCATTTTCTGAAAAATTCGCCTTTTCGGCTCAATAACTCCCAGGTCATGTGACCGAATGACTCAAAATCAATGTAGAATCATATTACTAGACTGCCTGGTTAGGACACACCTTTTTTTATTGGAGTGTAATACTCCCCATATTTCATGATTAATTTCTTTATGGAAACATGCATTTTCTGAAAAATGTGGCTTTTCGGCTCAATAACTCCCAGGTCATATGAGCTAATGACTCAAAGTCAATGTAGAATGACATTACTACACTGCCTGGTTAGGACACACCTTTTTTTATTGGAGTTTAATACTCCCCAAATTTCATAATTCATTTTTTTATGGAAAAATGTGGCTTTTCGGCTCAATAACTCCCAGGTCATATGACCTAATGACTCAAAGTCAATGTAGAATGACATTACTACACTGCCTGGTTAGGACACACCTTCTTTTATTGGAGTTTAATACTCCCCAAATTTCATAATTCATTTTTTTATGGAAAAATGTGGCTTTTTGGCTCAATAACTCCCAGGTCATATGACCTAATGACTCGAAATCAATGTAGAATGGCATTACTGCACAGCCTGGTTAGGACACACCTATTTTTATTGGAGTTTAATACTCCATATATTTCATATTATTTTCTTTATCGAAAAATAAGCATTTACGGCTGAATACCTTCCAGGTCATGTGACCTAATGACTCAAAATCAGTGTAGAATACACTGGCTGGCTGGTAAAATCATCGACAATTCGACACATCTCTGTTATTGCCTTTCAAAAACCTGACATTTTATTTTGAAACCCTGAAGTTGGTCAACGCGCGGTGTATTTACCGTAAGGTCTGCAATAAGGGCGCCCTTGAAATGTAGGAGCGGCTGGCTTGACGAGGCAACAGCGTGAGTAGGCTGGCTTCACCGCAGTCTCAAACTAGCTGTCAGGCATCACTCCTCACGTCTCACACAAAAACGTTGTCGATCCTCCTGCAGACTAGTTGTCAGACATCACTCAAACTAGCTGTCAGGCATCACGCCTCACACAAAAACGTTGTCGATCGTCCTGCAGACTAGTTGTCAGACATCACTCAAGCTAGCTGTCAGGCATCACTCCTCACGTCTCACACAAAAACGTTGTCGATCGTCCTGCAGACTAGTTGTCAGACATCACTCAAACTAGCTGTCAGGCATCACGCCTCACGTCTCACACAAAAACGTTGTCGATCGTCCTGCAGACTAGTTGTCAAGCATCACTCAAACTAGCTGTCAGGCATCACGCCTCACGTCTCACACAAAAACGTTGTTGATCGTCCTGCAGACTAGTTGTCAAGCATCACTCAAACTAGGTGTCAGGCATCACATGAAAACGCTGTCATTCGTTGTTTTTGGTTGTTCTTCCGTGTGGGGAAAGAATGCCTGTGAAGTTAGCAACAATTTTTTACAACTTCACTTCCGGTTGAATGCTTTCTGCCTTTCAGAATAAAAGCACGTGTTTTTTTTATATTTACAATAGATTAAAGTAGTAATCTATGAGACCCAATAGAATTAACATAGTAACACTAAGAGGAACATCTAGTTTAATTGACAATAGACTATATATATATTTATATATATATATTTATATTTCTTGAAATTCTTTCAACACAAAGACCGGAAGGCTAAATTTGGACACATGTAAATTAAACATAAAAAGTTAAATGGCTTTAAGGTAGATTCCTAGGATACTTCTTTATTGAATGGGAAAGCTTATTTAATTATTTAATGGTAAACTGTTGTTCCATCAGGCATAAGATATCCAAACAATGTAGGGTGTGTGCAGAAAACATTTGACTTCTCCAATAGCCTTGGTTATGGCCTCTTGGAAGACATCCAAAGAATAGCAAGTAGAGGTGATACACATTAAGCAAAATGGAAGGTTTTGGTCTTGTGAAGTTATTTGCCAAATTTAGATACACAAGTCATGTGTATGAGTGATGACGTCAGCTGCAGTTAGGAAGAAACAGTTAAAACCCCCAGTTCCATCAAAACATTATTTTCTATCCAAATAAGTAAACAGTTTGACGGTGCAGTAGTTTGAGTGCTCTCCTATTACAATTTATTTATTTAAAAAGACAATGTATCTTTTCCATTTTTATTTTCAATTCTTGTTTTTGTCAGAGGTTAAGACAGATAATTCACCAAAATTCAGTATAACAGTTGTCCTTTGTAGGTCAATAACAGGTGATTATAATCCATTGGCAGGTGATTACACTCAAATGACAAAAGCAGCCAATGAGCTGTGTATTGTGAAGCACCATATTGGTAGGAAATGCATGTGACATCATGGAATGCTATGAATAGGCTAGGCTACAGTTCAAGGCCCAAGTGTCCAGATTAAAGGTTCATTTTAATACAGTGAGTAATCATAACACAGTGGAATTTGACTTTGTCCAATATGCATATCAACTCTCCCATAACTTTTCGAATGACTGAGATAGTATATAGAGTATTTTAATCTGTTATGCGTCTAAAAGTAAAATGTGAGAACAAATGGCATAACATTCCACAACGTATTTTGTACAGTGACATTCCAACAAGACCATAAAAATAAATACTTTCCCCTGTGTTTCATGAACAGAGATTAAAGTAACCAAATAAGTCAAAATCTCAAAATACTTGATACTCATTTTCATCACGTGAAGGCTTTATGTAATTTCAAAACGTTAGATGCAGAGTGGCTGGCTGTTATCAGGACCATCAGAGAGAGGCAGAGTAGCTGGCTGTTATCAGGACCATGAGAGAGGCGGAGTGACATATTTACTTGAAAGTGCAGTCCATTCATTTAGAAATCTGTGCAGCAAAGATGTGTGTGATGTCCTTTCAACCCGAATCTCTCTGACCAATCAGTTGTCAAAAGTATAGATTCAACCCAGATCGTCATGTTTACTGCCCAGTGGGGGTGGGGGGGAGGAAAGCGAGTAGACCCGGCCCGATACTGGCGTTGGAAATGAGCCTATACACCTTGGTGCTTGGCCTGCTAGCGCCCTATGTCAGCCAGCTGAATGTATATATCATTGGCCTCTGCAAATGTAGATGGTCTTGCAATATCCCTTTCTTCCATGGCAGTGGTGAGACTATCCAACAGTATTAGATATCCAGCCAGACACTCATCCACTGACGATGACAATTCAGCATTCTGAAGAATGGCCTCTGCTGCATGCCTAAATTCCACATTTGCCACCAAAGATGGTTCCTCGACCTCACATGCTTTCCCATTCAATAAAGAAGTATCCTAGGAATCTACCTTAAAGCCATTTAACTTTTTATGTTTAATTTACATGTGTCCAAATTTAGCCTTCCGGTCTTTGTGTTGAAAGAATTTCAAGAAATATAAATATATATATATAAATATATATATAGTCTATTGTCAATTAAACTAGATGTTCCTCTTAGTGTTACTATGTTAATTATATTGGGTCTCATAGATTACTACTTTAATCTATTGTAAATATCAAAAAAACGCATGCTTTTATTTTGAAAGGCAAAAAGCATTCAACCGGAAGTGAAGTTGTAAAAAATTGTTGCTAACTTCACAGGCATTCTTTCCCCACACGGAAGAACAACCAAAAACAACGAATGACAGCGTTTTCATGTGATGCCTGACAGCTAGTTTGAGTGATGCTTGACAACTAGTCTGCAGGAAGATCGACAACGTTTTTGTGTGAGACGTGAGGCGTGATGCCTGACAGCTAGTTTGAGTGATGTCTGACAACTAGTCTGCAGGAGGATCGACAAAGTTTTTGTGTGAGACGTGAGGAGTGATGCCTGACAGCTAGTTTGAGTGATGTCTGACAACTAGTCTGCAGGACGATCGACAACGTTTTTGTGTGAGGCGTGATGCCTGACAGCTAGTTTGAGTGATGTCTGACAACTAGTCTGCAGGAGGATCGACAACGTTTTTGTGTGAGACGTGAGGAGTGATGCCTGACAGCTAGTTTGAGTGATGTCTGACAGCTAGTCTGCAGGAGGATCGACAACGTTTTTAGTGAGGCAGGAGGAATGACAGCGTTTTTGTGTGAGGACTGAAGGTGTTTCAGAGCACACTCGACGGTTTACTATAGGAGACATGACAACTGACAACGCTTTAGACTGAGGAACGATAGCCTATACTCTGACTGACGAGGATGCCCTAAAATGGTTGCCGCACAAGAGGTGTAATTCAAGTGTAATGGGAACCATGCTGTTCTCCTCAGGAAGAGGCTGGTGACACGTGGTTACTCTACCCCCAATCTGGGAACCCAGAGTCTATTTCAGTACGTAAATAGACTCTGGGACCTCCGTACCTTTTTTTGAGGCTTCCTGTATGGCGCAAATGTTCTGCCCGGGACTTCTGCCTCCGCGCAGTGCCGCTCTGTTGTTGTACCAGCGAATATAGGCGTCCTTGTTAACAGGCGAAGCCGTTCACATGCGCGTGTCACACTGAAGCCACGCTCATGCCTTGCTCAAGCGATCGTTCAGGATTCAGTCCTATTTTCGAAGCGTGACACGTGAAGCTTGAAGCTGCCAGGCATGAAGTCAATGGGAGTTGTGGGCAGGTTCAAGGTGCGCAGAGGAGGCGCTGAGAGGAAAAGAGTGTCAGGGTTGGTGTCGGAAGACATGTGGATCTATTCGCGGATAGTTGGCCAAGGCAAACTTGATAACTGAAGTCTCGAGAAGTAGGGAAGTTGTGGAACTTGATAGCTGGGTCTGCAAGGTTCGAAGTTGGGAACGGTTGCAGAGGTTGACGTGATATTAGTTTATGAACCACTAGAGAGGACCTGCAGAAACGGGCCTTTATAGATCCCGAATATGACATCACCTGTGTTATGACATCACCAGCGAGACCATCCGAAAGGCATGATTGAGACACTTATGAATCATGACATCATCACCGTCTGCGACGTCATCAGTGATCCATGACATCATAGTAGGAACGACGACATCATAGTAGGAATGATGATATCACAGTAGGAATGATGACATCATCCTAACAGTACCCTCCCCTCTACGGACGGCATCCAATGAGGCCATCAAGGATGGCATCTGGAGAACAGAAAATCTGCAGGTTCTGGTGGAGGGGCTCCTCAGCAGGAGGTTAGATGCAGGTGGTTAGACCCCAAAGGGGGTGTAGGAGAGTGAGGTGCTCTTCAGCAGGTGGTTAGATGCAGGTGGTCAGACCCCAAAGGGGGTGTAAGACAGTGGAGGGGCTCCTCCCTAATACTGGATATCGAAGCCATAGATAGACTGACAGACTCGGTCTGCCGACTCCGGTGGGTCTTCTGGAGTCGGCCATCCCCCGGGGCACGATCCAAACAGGGGAGACTGGAGACCATCAAAAGGATCAATGTCACGGTCCGGTGGCCCCCACCAAGAACTGTGCCTCTGACGCAACACTTCAAACTCTGCGGGCTCCGAAGGTGGAGTCTCAGCGGACGCTCCAAACTTGGAAGGAGGAGCCAAAGGAACTGCAGGGGGGGGTGTCGCAAGCTCAGAGGGCGGAGCTCCAGAAGGCTCCGCACAATCTAAAGGCTGAGCCCCAACCAATGCCGCCGTCTCCGAAGGCAGAGCCACAGGGGGCTCTGACTCAGCGAGGCCTGCCCTCCCAACCTGTAGTTTGGGCAGGACACCCACCGTCTCCTTCTTTGGACGCTTCTTCTTTGCTCCTGACCGAAGGCTGACGACACTACGGGGACCTCCCAGCATCAAGCTGGAACCTACGTGTGGGTCAGGAACTGGAATTGGCTGCTCCTGAGGTACGGGTTCAGACTCGGCGGGGGGAAGGTCCACAGGTTGTGCCTCAGGGTCAGCAGACTCGGAGGCCCCCTGCGGGGGGACGGAGCTGATCTGCAGGCAGTGATTGAACTTCTCAATGAGACGATCGACAGTCCTCTCCAACTCCTTAACCCTCTTGGAGACACACTGCCACTCCTGGGTCCTGCAGGGAACGCTGCCCAACCGTACGGGCCTCGGGGCTGGACTCCTAGAGCCTTGACCCGCTGAGAGTCTCACAGGCCGGCGAGTGGTGGACCCACCTACTGGACGCCGGGAGCAGGAGGAGAGGTGATGGCCGGCTCGACCACAGTACCGGCAGCTCCGGGTGTCAAAACGGCGCTGCCTCTCCTCTGGTGTGACGCGAACCCTGCCGGTCTGATCACGGTACAGATGGTTGCTGGTGTTCAGATGTGGCTGCCCCTGCTCTGGGATGACGCAAACTCCCCCCCAGAGTATGCGTTCAGGAGCTGGAGGTGGCTGAGAGGCAAGGCTAGAAGCAACGGCCGCGGTAGCTGGGGGGGTAGCAGGTCTGGAAACCTCCGGAACGACGGTGCGCTCGGAAGCAGATGCAGTGGCAGGAGGAATAGGAGGCACGGGAGCAGTAGGGAATGACCTTTGGAGGTCCTCCACCGTCATGCCCTCGGCCCGCAGGAAACCTGCGAGCCTCTCCTTGAAATCGTCTCCATACTCAGCAGCAGCCAGCAGGGGCACGTGCTGTGGCTCAACCAGCTGCTGCGGAGCAGGCACGGTGGGAGCAAGAGGCGTGGCTGCACTGGGAACCTCCGGAACGACAGTGCGCTCGGAAGCCGGGGCAGGAGGAGCGGAAGACTGCGGAATGACACCCTCAGGAGGATTCAGTCCGTCGAGACGATCTAGCCGGTTAACCAGGAGGGCGCACCGATCCTGGGCAGTGGAAGCCAGATTCTGGATTGTGCTAACCAGGAAGGCGTGCCGATCATCGGCCTTGGAAGCCTGAGCCTGGATTGTGCTAACCAGGAGGGTGTACCGATCATTGGCCTTGGAAGCCAGAGCCTGGATTGCTTTTTGCTGGGCCATCAGCTCAAGTAAAAGGTCTCGCAGAATAGAGGACTGGTCTCGCCGAAATGCCTGCAAGTCTCCGAACGTGATAGGATGAGTGGAGATATCAGGAAGAGTGGAGATATCCAGCTGACCGCCTGATGGGTCAGCTGAAGCGGCCGGCCGGGTAGCTGGCCTCTCGGGACCTTCCTCCTTGATTGGGGTACCCGCTAAATCCATTTCTGAGTGGTTCATACTGTCAGGGTTGGTGTCGGAAGACATGTGGATCTATTCGCGGATAGTTGGCCAAGGCAAACTTGGTAACTGAAGTCTCGAGAAGTAGGGAAGTTGTGGAACTTGATAGCTGGGTCTGCAAGGTTCGAAGTTGGGAACGGTTGCAGAGGTTGACGTGATATTAGTTTATGAACCACTAGAGAGGACCTGCAGAAACGGGCCTTTATAGATCCCGAATATGACATCACCTGTGTTATGACATCACCAGCGAGACCATCCGAAAGGCATGATTGAGACACTTATGAATCATGACATCATCACCGTCTGCGACGTCATCAGTGATCCATGACATCATAGTAGGAACGACGACATCATAGTAGGAATGATGATATCACAGTAGGAAGAGGAGTTGTACCAGCGAATATAGGCGTCCTTGTTAACAGGTGAAGCCGTTCACACGCGTGTGTCACACTGAAGCCACGCTCATGCCTTGCTCAAGCGATCGTTCAGGATTCAGTCCTATTTTCGAAGCGTGACGCGTGAAGCTTGAAGCTGCCAGGCATGAAGTCAATGGGAGTTGTGGGCAGGTTCAAGGTGCGCAGAGGAGGCGCTGAGAGGAAAAGAGAAGGCTTCTTGTGTGAACGGTTAGGCGTCAGTTCAGCTTGTGTCTGCCTCAAGCTTCAGCTCTGCTACGTTCGGCATCCTGTGTAAACAAGGGCTAATTTGATTCTGGTCTCGGTGGAGCATTGTGTGGGCTTTGTTTTCCACAGTGACTGCAGGGGGGATAATGGGGCAATTAAATTGTGTTCAGCTTAGTTACTTTTATCTGAGGAAACAAATTGTCTCTGCACAGCCAGGAAGGCAGGTCTGAGTCTCTGCACAGCCAGGGAGGCTGGTCTGAGTCTCTACACGGAAGGGGAGGCAGGTCTGAGTCTCTACACAACCAGGGAGGCAGGTCTGAGTCTCTGCACAACCAGGGAGGCAGGTCTGAGTCTCTACACAGCCAGGGAGGCAGGTCTGAGTCTCTACACGGAAGGGGAGGTAGGTCTGAGTCTCTACACAACCAGGGAGGCAGGTCTGAGTCTCTGCACAGCCAGGGAGGCAGGTCTGAGTCTCTACACAGCCAGGGAGGCAGGTCTGAGTCTCTACACAACCAGGGAGGCAGGTCTGAGTCTCTACACAACCAGGGAGGCAGGTCTGAGTCTCTGCACAACCAGTGAGTCTCTGCACAGCCAGGGAGGCAGGTATGAGTCTCTGCACAACCAGGGAGGCAGGTCTGAGTCTCTACACAGCCAGGGAGGCGGGTCGGAGACGAGTCTCTGCACAACCAGGGAGGCGGGTCTGAGTCTCTGCACAGCCAGGGAGGCAGGTCTGAGTCTCTGCACAGCCAGGGAGGCAGGTCTGAGTCTCTGCACAGCCAGGGAGGCAGGTCTGAGTCTCTGCACAGCCAGGGAGACCGGTCTGAGTCTCAAAACCCCAAAAAGGTCCACAGAGGAAGACCACCAAGGGGAAAACCTCATTTTACCAAACTTTGTCAATTATGACGACTACAATTATTGGGATTATTTCCTTTTAAAATGCTTATATTTAGACAACACCATTTTCTCATCAAATGGAGCTTGTGTAAGCCAAGTAAACAGAGCTTACACAAGAAAATTAACAACTGGTAAAACCTTTTCCCTAACCTTACTATTTAATTAAATAGAATGCAATTTAGTATCATCTAATTAAGTGCCTACACAATTCAAGTGAATACACATTGCAAACTTTATAACCAAACCTGAAAATCTGCCCCTATCAGAGAATACATAAACAGACAAGCAGTGTGCAAAGGAAATGTTGCTTGCATGCAGAAGGAGATGATGGTAGAGGAGATGAGAGGCAATAAGACAGGAAAGTTGGAAGGAGAGGAATGTGGAGAGAAAACAGAGATGGTCAGGAGCAGACGAGTAGGAGGCACCTGAAGATCTTCTCCTGCTTTCCTCTCTAAATGCTCAAGGTGTGAGAGGCTGGGAGGATGGAGAGAACCAGAGATGGGAAGAGGTTTTGATAGGCGGCCTGGTAACTCTGATCGTGAGCTCACCTGACAAGACCTTACAGACCAACAAGCAAAACATTCGCTTTTTGCACTGCGTTCTTTATGCTTGTGTGTACATTTCAGCTGGTATTTGTGTGTAAATTCATCTTGTGTATGTGTTTGTATATCTACACAGATGCATATGCCTGTGCTTGCTTGCGTGCCCTGAACGTAGCCTCAGGGGAGGTAGAAAACGGTCACTCATCAAAGCGAATGCACGCCCACTAGTCTTCCTGCTTGCTCTCTGCAGACTCTTTAAAGTTGAAAAGGCAGCTTGTTTAAAAGCCTAAAGTATTCTCAGCCGTGAGAGTGGAGAGGACGTACAGTATTCACCTTATGTAGCCACGCCCATTTGACCCGGTTGTGTGGTTGTGTCACGACTTCCGGCTAAAAAAAATAAAATAAAAAGGCAGGCTGCTCCAATATCACCTAACTCTGAATTAACTAATAACTTAGCCAATTGTATGTAACATACCAAATAAAAGCAAACGGCAATGTCTAAGAATGCAACGCCATGTAACTGGCTCGTTAATTCTCGCATTCAAGGGAATTACATTAACGTCTGCGGGTCTTATAGACATAAGTGGCTCACACTGCGCTCGGAGGAGAGAAAACCATCTGAAGCTTTCTTTGTTGGAGTCCAGGTATGTTTTAAAAGAAAGTGCTCATCATTGTCGACGATAACGTTATCTGACCTGAACAGTGGATACTCCGCTTGCTTGCTGTGTACCGAGCTCAAAGTAGTAGGCTACGTTCTTTGTTTTTCCCCCTGCACTGTCCGCTACAAAAACAATTTTCTTCTTCTTACGTTCTTTTGTATTTCGCGCCGTGACCAGCGGAAGTGTTAACACAACCCGGAAGAATTTGGCCCACCCATATGAAGATAAGGTGAATAAGGGAGGTCAATTCTATCCTTTTTTCACCGTACAAAATTCAACGTGATCCGCTGTGAGGCCCACTAGCATAACTGACTTTCTTTGCACCTCATTCATATATTTGTATATAACTCATATCATTATGCCTTTACAGGAGGTATGAACATGTAAGCAATTGGCGAATAATAATAAGGAGCTAGTGACATTCTAATGTTCAAATGCTGATGTTACAGCATGCTACAACCAAATTTGCATCTCAGGCTTGAGTGCATCACTCGATATTTTAGACCTGATTTAAAACAAATCAATTAGCCACTCTACATTTGATCTTGTGGCTATTTAGCTTGAACATTCAAAAGCAGTCACTCAAATGCTTTATTGGTATTTAAGTTAAATTAGGACTTAAGTTAAATTAAAGACTTGAAACAGTGCACATTCTGTCAGTCACTAATGGTGTTGCTAGATTACAGTGCTGAGAAAAAACGATAGAGAAGGTCCAGACGATCACTGACGTTTGGCAGCTAGCATTCAAGATACATTTGCAATTCCACGTCTTGTGGCCAAAACATGTAAATGAAGTTGTCACATGGTTAAAGTGGGCAACTATACCTATGCTACCTGTATGCTGCTACCTGTATGGCCTTATTGGGGGGTCATGACAACATTTGCATTGAGTGCATGTTGGTGGCATGGAGACAGGTGTTGGAGACACCTGGAGAAGAGAGTACGTTTTCCATGAGCTGATAATTTGCACTTTTTTTGTGGTATACCTGACAACTCCTATCAGTCCTACTTAATATGGCCCTAATGCCTCCCACCCATCTACTTCCTGGTGTAATTCATATCATCTTCAACCAGGTTTTAATAAATGCAGTGATTGGTGATTAATCATGTGTACCATAGAGACACAGCAGACCGCGTCATCATTCAGAAACCATGCCCAAAACGCGGGAAAACAACCCCCCCCCCCAATCCTAGCATTCTCCTATGTCACGTGCATGGTCGCGTGTTGCAAACAAAGATCATATATACGGAAGACGAACACTCGAACTTAATTTCTTGACAGCTAGATCCACATTTTTCTTTTCACCAATTCTCAATGGCTTCCTTGTTTTGCTCAGGAGTACAAAAAAACTTTAATTGGCGATTTTTTACATGTGTTGTCTGCGCAGCCCACCACACAACAGCTTTTAGCCAGGGCTGTAGTGGTGGCTAAACGCACATTTAGGCTGTTTAGGTACCTTTTTCAATGCTCTGCAGCATTTAGGCACCTTTTAAGATAGTTTACTCACATTTTTAAATCGTTTATGCACTTATTATTGCACGAGTTTTAAAAAGTTTGAGTAGGAAACTCCGTTGATGCGGAGACCACGGCAAGCACGTCACACACCAAAACAAAAGAAACAAGATGACACATGGCACTGACCAGGAGCTCCGTGAACCGTAGCCTAATACTTGTGGAGCGCTCCGCGGGAAAGGTATAGGCTACACGGCCCCGGTCACGTTGGTGCCTTTCTCGAGCTGCGCTTGCCTGCCCAGACAAACAACTTGACGGTGCCATTGTGGCAGCGATACGCAATGCGCATTTGGAGACGCGTATTTGGAGACCAGCTCATGGTGAGCTGAACGTATGTTGGTTAAAAATGTGTGTCAGGAGTGGGGAAAATCATATAGGCCTACCGTTTTTACAACTGAAGAGTGAATCACTGGTGTAAGAGACATGATTGATTTCCCTCTGATCAAGTAAAGTTTGTAATATTAGGTGCGACTTCAATAGTCCAGGTGCTACTTTATAAAGCCAATACGACCATGTTGAAAACTAGAAACATACTGGTGTTTGTTATGGCGAGATCTGTACCCCTGGCCTGGCTGCCGGCAAATTCACAAAATGTTTTATTATTTGTGAAAAGCCGAGGGCGAACTACGGCATGCAGGTTATTTTCTTCTTCACGCAATTAAGACAACATGACAATTTCTGACGCAGAAGAAGCAGAATGGATTCGTCAGTTTTTCACAAATAACCCGAAAAAACGAAGAATATAGGTTGCAAATGGTAAATTGCTAATCAGTTAGTCAGATTATGCCTGACATTATTGTTGTCAAGTAGCAATGATTGAAGCTTGATGTGCTGAGCTCAATCAAGCTAATGTTATTAGTTTGCACTGCTCTGGCTGTCATTAGGCATTGATTAACTGAATGCTATTGCTAACTGTTACTTTGATCATCCATTTGCAATGATTCTGGCTGGATATTAACTATTGTAAATTTGTCACAATGAATGCACTTTGTGTACAATGTGTAAATACATTTTATATTGATTGTTTAGGCCTAATTATTTGTAAAGTCACAACACATTAGAGATGTGTGTAGTTCTTCATAGATTTAGCCTCTTCATTTTGCTCTCAAATGCACCAGGTTGACGAATTTTACTTTAAAATGTACAAAATTTTCTTCCGGGGGAGAATCCCCCCGGACCCCCCTTGAAAATCCAAGGCCCATCCCATAATTTTTTGCCAGCTACTTTTTCTATCTGGCTGGCTACTCAGAAATGTGGGGCACCCCCTGATATACCTTATAGGGCTATATTCAGATTAAGTTGTTCTACTCTCATATTTTGTCTTGTATATCGGTCACGGAAGCTTATAGTTTATCCACCGTTATAACACTGCTGGTGCCGCGTGAGAAAGCTGCCTCAAAAGTATAGTTTACCCACTTTTTTTTAACCACTACAGCACTGCTTTTAGCTATGTTTAATTCAAGGAAAATTACGCTGGTGTGTGGGAGTGAATCAGGCCCGGCGCTAGGGGCGGGCCTGACCGGGCCGGGCCCCCCCATTCAACAAACTGGCCCCCCCATTCCAAAAAAAAAAATTTTTTTTTTTTTTTTTTTTGCTAAACGTTTTTCCGTTTTTCTGTTTTAAAGTTTAACATGGAATCTGGCTGTCATTAGGCATTGATTAACTGAATGCTATTGCTAACTGTTACTTTGAACATCCATTTGCAATGATTCTGGCTGGATATTAACTATTGTAAATTTGTCACAATGAATGCAATTTGTGCACAATGTGTAAATACACTTAATATTAATTGTTTAGGCCTAATTATTTGTAAAGTCACAACACATTAGAGATGTGTGTAGTTCTTCACAGATTTAGCCTCTTCATTTTGCTCTCAAATGCACCAGGTTGACGAATTTTACTTTAAAATGTACAAAATCTTCTTCCGGGGGAGAATCCCCCCGGACCCCCCTTGGGTAGCTTGGCCCCCCCAAGCTAGTGGCAGGCCCCCTCTGTAACTTGGGTCTGGAGCCGGGCCTGGAGTGAATGGAGAGCTTTCCCCCCGTGATGGGCGTGGCCTATTTCATGCAGTGTCTCTAGTCTGATAGATAATAGCCAGGCAGCTACAGTATTTGTTAAACTAGTCAAAGTCTCTGCCTCTATTGTTGCTGGGTGCTGAAGTTCCATCACTGGTTGACTTAACCAGATGAGAAATGTGAAAAACTATGCTCATACTGTACAAACATTTTTCAGCTCTCTACATTTATCCCATCTCGCTAGCACTGATCTAGTTCTCTCAATAAATGATCTACGGAGTCTTGATCAAGCAGTTGCAGAGGCAGACAAGGAGAAATGGCTCTTGCAGATTAACAGGCCAGACGGAAACAAACTCCGTACTTACTGTTCTTTTAAGAATGTTTTTGAATCAGAACCCTATGTACAATGCATTATGCCCAGGCAGTATAGAAGTGCCCTTGCAAAGTTTAGATGTGGAGTCGCTCCCTTAGCTCTGGAAACCGGCAGATACACCAACACCCCAGTTGAGAGTCGTTTCTGCACACTGTGCAACAGTGGTTCTATTGAATCTGAAGCCCACGTTCTATTACACTGTGAACTTTACAACAACATTCGCGCTGATCTTTTTATTTTTCTATCAAAACACTATGAGAATTTTAATGACCTTGATGACATAAATAAATTGTGTAAAATTTTAGCTGGTGAACACGGTATTAATGAATGTGCCAAGGCCTGCCACCTCATCCTAAAAAGAAGAGTAGCCTTCATGAGCACCGCCCAATAAACTGCCCCCTCCTTTTACATATTGTATTGCCAACTGTATTTTCTGTGTAATAGTACTTGTATGTATGTTTTTATCTTTTATTGTTTTGAATTGTAGTGTGTCTCTCAACTCCATGTGAGTGGTCCTCAACTTTTTAATGCACTTTTTGTTGTTTTTTATACCATACTTGTTTGTTGAGGAGTGACACAAAAATAAAGATATATCTATCTATCTATCTATCTATCTATCTATCTATCTATCTATCTATCTATCTATCTATCTATCTATCTATCTATCTGGTAGCCCCTTTTGGGACATGTGTCATCTAACTGTAACAGAGTTATCAGTTAGCCTCCAGAGTCCCTTGTCTAAACGCTAAGTGAGGCCTGGAAAAAAGTCCCAAGCAGTATAACATACCAATCTGCTCGTTGTACAAGTGTCACAGAGACATTTCAAAGCCAAGAAGTCTTCATTGATTAGATCCGCCATGGTTTAAAAGCTCGAGGCTGCTAATAAATAACTTTAATATACCAATCATTCTGTGTTTTGTGCTGTTGTGCCCAGCCATCATAGCGCTCCACAGCGCCCCCTCTGGTCGGAAGCACACGGAAAAATACAGAAGTGTGTACATATCACACTCATTTCACTCTAAAGTTCCCAAACACCCAGTAATGACGCATTAATTGTGCTCCAGGCTGAATCAGTATGTTATAGATTCCAACATAGACATATACAAATTGGTTGGTGCTGCTTTCAAAGGAGGCGGTCGCATTTCTCCTCCTCTCCTCTCCCTTTCCCTCTCCCTATCTCTCTGCTTGCTACCCGGAGCCAATCTTGCACTCCCTCCCTAAAACCCCACCCCCCGCCTTCAGCAACATCCCCCCCGCTCTTGCAAACCTCCCCCCCACCCCCCTTTTTCTTCTTGTTGTTTGTATGTGTTATATGTCTGTCTCTGTTATGTTTTTATCTCTGTCTCTGTTATGTTTTGTGTTGTTTGTCTTGCTGGTAATTCCTGTACATATAACAACAAATGTATATGTATTGTATTGCTGGTAATTCCTGTACATATAACAACAAATGTATATGTATTGTATAATAATTGAAGTGTGCCTTTATTACTTTTCAAACTAGTAATAATGTTACTAATCTTAATCTGAGTGTTTAATCCGGGGACAACGGATGGAAATTAGCCTCGTGCTAAATCCGGCAATTTTTACACCCTTATTATGTTCCAGGTGACTGTATCTGCTTCATGGTTTTTGTGTTCATTAATTTTGCACTGTCGCGTCTAAATAAACAATTAAACTAAACTAAATTAGTGGCTATAATAAATCACAATTAATATATGTTGTTGATTTATAAAGTCAAACAGAATGTTTCAAAATAAAAGCTTTCATTCAAACTCAATACAATACACACATTGAAATAGATACTGTACAGTGGAGATGTGCTGGATAGTTGTTCAGTCACACACCAAACAGTGTGCTGAGCATGGATATTGTGATCAACCAGAGCACAACAGTTGCTCCAATCACTTTCTATGCCAGTAAAAAGGATGTCTTATTTTGGAGGGCTCCCAGCGGGGTGATCAGCAGTTGCTTTCTATGCCAGTAAAAATGATGTCTTATTTTGGAGGGCTCCCAGCGGGATGATCAGCAGTTGCAAGATGCGATTTTCTCTGGAAATGCAAAGCATTCCCATCTGACATTCTGGTTTAATTTGGCTCCTGTCAGAACTTTTCACTAGAATGCGCGCCGCGGAGGTACTGATGAGATTCCAGTATTGATGAGGTCATCGCTCAGTGTACATACTGTACAACCAGAGAGAGGGAGAGAGAGGATGCAATGTGTGTTTTTTGAACACCACCTCATTTAGGGGTGCAACGGATCACAAAACTCACGGCTCAGATCATATCACTTTTTTTTTGTCACAGATCGGATAATTTTTCGGATCAGCAAAAAAAATAAAAATGATCATGAATATAAAAATGTGCTACCTACTGTGGCTCCCCCCAATGTGTGTGTGTGTGTGCGTGTGTGTGTATATATATAAATAAATATATATATATACGGTATATGTATGTATATATATATAAAGGCTATGCAAACAGTGCAGACGTGCTCAGCACAAGTGGTATACAGAGAAACAATGTAATTGTAATTTGTGATTCTGCATACATGTGTGTGCTGAGTTTGCTCCCTTTGTTGAAATAAAAGGTGGATATAAACAAAGGTTTATATACTAACATTCTTGATTGTTTACTTAAATATGGATTACCAAATGTGTAATGCATGTTGTATATTAGTGTAAGTATATACAAATATAATAAACTATAGAATAATAAACATAAATACATTTGCTATGTACTGTATGTATATAAGTATGCAGAGTGTGTTAGAATATATATACATACATAAATAAATACATACATACATACATACATACATACATACATACATACATACATACATACATACATACATTCATACATACGTGTGTGTGTGTGTGTGTGTGTGTGTGTATACATACATACATACATACAGTACATACATACATACATACATACATACATACATACATACATACATACATACATACATACATACATGGTATAGAGCTGTGGAACCATTATGACAATGTAAATAGACAAATGTAATGTGTCAAACTGGAACTGGATGTATCATTTCAACAAAACAAAAAAGAAGATATATACACCTTATCACTTGACAGATGCTGTAGACAATGTGCTATATGACAAGTAAGCTGTAAATAACAGAAAAGTAGTCTTAACTGACTTTCAGTTTCTTGAACTTTCTGGTTACGTATTAGTTTCTGTACTAGGTGGCAAACCCCACCCATCTGGCCTAAGCAGGCAAGCCATAAAGGCCCATGCAAATGCAACTGGATCCAGGTCTGGATGCCAGCAGTCATTTAGTTGAACAAGGAGGCTGCCGTCCCTCTAGATTCCTCCTTACACTGCAGCCTGCTGCCACCTCCAGCTATCTGAGCCAAGAAGCAAGTTTGTAATCCATCCTCCACAGGCAGCAACTGACCACGGCTAGGCTGTATTGATCTGCACTAAGCTGTTTAGCTGCACCACACTCAAACGCACACAAGCAAACACACACACACACACACACACACACACAGGTGCACGCATGCACGCGCACACACACACACACACACACACACACACACACGGACATGCACAAGGGCAAACATGCAGACACGCAGTCACAATCACACAAGCACATACACCCACATATACATTTAGTTACAATCACACACACACAGGCTGGAAGTGGATTAATGGTGGCAGAGGGCGGGGGCAGTGTCATCAAATACACAGTTCTCCCCTCTGACTTATTACAAGCCATCCAGCCAACTCTAGCTGGGGCAGTGAGACTGAGTGTGTGTGTGTGCATGGCCGTAGCCAGGTCATGTTAGCGTGGTGTGGGGTGTCCGGGGGGACTGTGCACCCCCGTCTATTTGTTTTTGTCCATTTTAAAGTAAAATGCTTCAATCTGGTGCACTTTGAGAGCAAAATTAAAAGTTAAATTAAAATCTATAAAGAACTATACACATTACATTAGATTAATATCATCTTTACTATGCTGTTGCTTTACAATGAAACAAATAATAAAGTACAAATGCAAGTACAAACACATCACAGCGTTCAAAGTTTGCAATCTGTTGAAGCAATCAAGCATTTTTCAATCAAAGGTGAAACAACACAGATTCTGTCTGATGGTTTATAGTGGGACTTCCATGCCTGCCCCATTCACTTCAATAGAACTGTCCCCCAAAGTCGAGCCCCAATGCAAAATGTGAACGCTGTGATGAGAGTGATGTCTCTTCCTTCTATAGAGCACACAGAGAGGAAGCAAATTGTTGCATTTCTGATCAACTATGTCATATTATATCATGTTATTTATGAGGGCTTTAAAACATGAATGACAGATGAATAGATCTGGGGGCCGGGGCTATTTTTTTAATGTTTTTTTGTTTTTATAGAAAATACCGAGGTCATGACCTCGGTGTTCAATGGGAGTTACGGCCGTGTGTGTGTGTGTGTGTGTGTGTGTGTGTGCATGCGTGCGTGTAGGTGTGTGTGTGTGTGTGTGTGTGTGTGAGTGTGTGTGTACCTGGATGGTGACGCTCTTGTTGATGCGGGACATGTTGATGCTATGTGGCTGTCCATTGGCCAGGTTCCGCTGGTCCACATCTATGGCAAATGGCTCCTTTAGACCTCCCAGGTTGTACCGCACCTGTAAGGAACCTGAAGAGGTACCACCAGTGGTCAGTCACAATAGGCCTATTTCACACAAGATGGCCCCCAACCATAGACTGCTAATTCACACTTCCGCTTTCTGCGCTGGCTGGGTTTCTCCATTCATTCGCCGTGATCCGATAACAATTGCTGTATGAAAGCACTCAGGCATGTAGTGTGCATTTTTATTCCAATTCAAGCATTATTTATCGTTTCATGGGTTTCCTACGGAGGAAAAGTTAAAGAAGATGGATTTTTGCATAAGAACAGACAACGCTGTACCATGGTAATGGCTATATGCTAGCTAGCTACCTAGGTCTCACATATCTACAACGGCAGGCTGTCAACAGAATAACTGGAGAAATTAGCGTTAAACCACACCAGACACAAACAGCAAGAAGTGGCTGTGAGGTGGATTAAACGGTGATGGAATGGACTTACTGCAGCAGCCGGTTGGCATTGTAATGTACGTTATTAGCATGTTGCTACTACTTGCTAACAAATTGATTCTGCTGTAAGATAACGTAATAAACTTGACAACCTAACGGTGATGTTTGTGATATAAAGCAGCGTCAAGCATAGTGTGATGGGGCCAGTTTTATATTGATTCTATCTTTAAACGAACCTGTGCAGCGTTTAATCTTTTAGAACTAGAGTCCTAGGCTCTGCTGCAACCCTAGGTGGCGTTGTCGGGCAACATTTTATTAAGGACCCTTTTAAGCATTTTTGGGGCCAGTGTGCAGCATGCACAGCAGGGCCCCTACATTCGACTCTGTCGCCCAGACCATTTGAGCACGGATTCAGGTTCTAAATGTCTTTCCACACTCCCAGCATGCATTTCGGCATAAGCAGAGGCAGAACGCAGCAGAGAAGACGCCATAAGCTCCGGAAAGTTTTTTACAATTTAAAGTTTTATTTCATCACTAAATTAATTTCTGATGACTTTTGATGCCTACAAGCAGGGTAGTAGGTTTCAATAAGTGCCACTTTACGAACATTTATGGCAAAAAATGGCAAAAAGTTCCAGAGCACAATTGGCTGCATCTACATCAGCTGAGCTTTTTATTTGTGTAGTACTGCAGGCGGCCTCTGCGCTGGTATTGCGCAATACCCTCAAGAACGCATTGTCTCAAACTGCCAACAGCGTCATGTGTGCTTGTGACCTAGCAAGTTAATTCTTCCAAGAACGACTAGCAAGAACGTTCTCCCCAAGAACACAAGAACAAGAATGCATTCTTGGTATTGAGAAACGGCCCAGGTATACTGTGGCTAGCTCGTTACACGGACACTGCAGCTCCACACTACTTTTTTGCTCGTTACACGGAGGACGCTGCAGCTTGACATGCCACAGTAAGGGTAATGAATATGCTACGTGAACGTTAGCAGGTACTTTAGCCTATGCAGTAGGCTAAGTAATAGGCTATCATCTCATTGTTGCTAGGTATGTCTCCACTATATGCACTCGCGGAGTGGAGACATGAGGAGTCTTTGTTTAGAAAGAGCTGGGGGGAGGGGGGTGCTGGCGAGTGGAGTCCGTAGCAGTTGTATAACATAACACAATAGACAGGCAGTAATTTAAATGAAATCTCCATAACGTTACAGCGTATAATAGCGTATAATAACCAATTGCCCGAACGATTCATTAATATGCTACGTGAACGTTAGCGGTCCATAACGTTACAGCGTATAATAACCAATTGCCCGAACGATTAATTAATATGCTACGTGAACGTTAGCAGTCCATAACGTTACAGCGTATAATAAGCTATTCCCCGAACGATTAATTAATTAATATGCTACGTGAACGTTAGCGGGTACTTTAGCCTATGCAGTAGGATAAGTAATAGGCAATAGGCTACCATGCACCGGCCCTATGCCAGGTTTCCACCTGGCCTTGTTCAACGTGTAATAGTTGGCCACGTTACATTTGGCGTTGTCGGCAGGATCAGGACCTGAGCAGAGTTAAAAACCAAGGGTTTTTATTTTTTGGTTGTCAACATGGGGCCAGTTTTATATTGATTTTATCTGTTCTGTTTTACTGGGAACTGCTGTCTGACTGTCCCTGAAGGCCACAGCTAGATGTGGCCTAATCACAGAAAGTACCCTCACCTGTGCAGGCAGCACAGGGGAGGGGATATAAGCAGCATGAGCCACAGACAATGGCAGGGAGACCAGAGGGGAATGGAGATGCCGTGCTGACAACAGGAGTCCAGAGGAGGAGCGGCTGAGATGGGGAGCCGTGTGTAGCCCTGCCCGCGGCTTGGGTGAGATGCAGGTGTGAGCGGCTTCGTCTGGGATGGCCGCCGAGTACCCCTCTCTCCAGGCGTACCTATGGGCGCACCGTGGCGGATTCACGGGGGAGAAGGAGAGAGGGGGAAGGCCCGGAAGCCGCTCCACCTGGCACTGGGAGCCGTGGGCGGGGTGGGGCTCCCCAGTCTCCTCCATGTTGCCGTTCCTCCTCCAGGACTGTTCAGAGGACGAACCGAGCCAACGAGAGACAAAGGGAGACAGCCGATGCAGCGAGGAGGCCACACAGCGCACCAGGGCAGACCCAGGAGAGTGGAGAGCCAACACAGCACCTATCCGGACGAGGCCTGTGATTCGGCGAGCTGCGTTGGAGAAGCAAGCGTCTCATCCGTGAAAGCAAGGGGGAAGCCATTGGACCGCAGCAGAGGGGTGGCGTTGCGACGTGCCCCTCTCTCGAGTTAAGTACCCCTTGCTCCTTCCCTCCTGTCCAGCATTTTATAAAAGATGGCCATATTTTAGACCTGCTTTTAGTGTTTTATCTTGGACATTTTTATTCATAGTTTTGATCTTAATGGGCCCTTTTACCCCCAGCCACTTTTAAATATTCCGTAGTTCCACTTGCTGTCACTACCCCTTGTCAGGACCACCAGGACTTTTTTTTACTGCTATTGCAGCACATCCTCCTAGCCTCAACCCAATTACTGTGAGATTTGTCGAGCTTAACTCATTGAGTGCCAATGACGACTTTAGTCGTCAATTCGAATAGTAACGTAGAGTGCCAAAGACGACTAAAGTCGTCAATTGCGTTTTTTGACGGTGGGACGTGGATCAAAGCCTCGTGCATCTCCTGTACAAATATTGTAGCTATTGGAGGTCTATAACCTATTTTACTGACCCAGTAGGTGGCGACAGTGCTCTCCAGATTACAGAAAGGTCCGGAAAACTACAGCAAAAAGCCGTGATCAAAGAGAAGCCGATGCATGCTGCAGCCAGAGCCATATAGATTGCTCTGTCTGCAGCTGAAGTCGGGCTGCGAACATCAGTCAATCCGCGCACACAACTGAGCTCCTCTGCCTCTGTCTGTCTGTCTGCATATAGTTTCTCCACACGATTACCCGCCAGAAAGGCAGCACCCGACGCCGAAGGGCCAAACCTATCCCTGCAGTCCCGTTTGGCATTTCCTTGTCGCGCTGGGAGACGGCCGGGAGCCGCCCGGCGCAAAAACGGAGGCTCCGAAAATAGACTGGGTGCGTGTGGGGAGGAGTTTGCAGCTGAGGCGGGGAGAGGGGGGTGGGGCACGCAGGCTCCACAGAACTACACCACGTCACTACATCAGAAAATATTAGCTAGCGTCAGTGAATGTGCTTGAAATGCTGCATTTCACAAAAGGCTGAATATCTCAGCTTATAATTTGAAAACTGTCTTTTTGCTCAAAACAGCCTATCTTCTCCGGCTCATAACTAAAGAACGGAAAATGGGATCAATAAACTTTTTTGCAGATGATAGAAGAGAGTCTCCTCGTTCTTTGTGCGTGTTCGGTGTTTACATAGTAATATCACACAATATTCTGTGGGCCTCGAGAAATCACTGAAAACGCTCTGAAACTCTGGCACTGGGAGCTTCCGTTCTCCAAAAGTGGCTGGCACTCAATGAGTTAATACCTACGGGTTCCTATCACGAGTGATTAGCATGCAGTGTGGCTATTAATTTGCAGTGGATGTTTTGCAGTGGATATTTGCCTTCAAAAGTTAACTTGAGTGGCAGTGGTGGCTGACGCTGTGTTTGATCTTTAAAGGATACCGGAGAGCAAGCGGGAGGACTGAGACAGTGGACCTGGATCTTCAGTCAGTGGACTTGGGCTGGGTCACCTATTTTTTATAAATAAACATTGTTATTCCCTTTGTACCTTGGTTGTAGTTTTTAACTCTGCTTACTCCTGATTTTAAACTAACCTGTGCAGCTTTTAATCTTTTAGAACTAGAGTCCTAGGCTCTGCTGCAACCCTAGGTGGCGTTCTCGGGGAACATTTTATTAAGGACCCTTTTAAGCATTTTTTAACGTGTAAAAGTTGGCCACGTTACAATAGTGCTAGAAGTTATGTTACTTGTTAGCAGTGTTGGGCAGTAACGTGTTACTTAGTAACACGTTACTGTAATTAGTTACTTCTTCAGTAACTAAGTAATATAAGGCGTTACAATTTCCAAAACAGTAATTAGATTACAGTTACTAATCCAAGGAACGCTGCGTTACTGCGTTATATCATTGTCTGCCAGAATGCAGTGTTTTCTATGTAAAAAGAGAAGAAAAGAAAAAGTAATCCTCACGGACTCAGGTAGACCTGTCGCGCCGCACATACGTCATGACGTATCGGCGCGACAGGTGGTTACTTCAAAACAAACTGAAGCAGCATGATGGAGGCTGAAGCCAGGAGAAGAGTAATATGCGTTCAAAAGCTGGAGGTATTCATGCCATTAATTTTGAGTTTGTCTTGGTCAAAGAGGCAAAGAACATTATTGTCCTTTGTAAACTATGTGCGAGCAGCTTGGCAGATGCTACTTATTTGCACTGTTGACTCGCCCTCATATCGATGCATGATAGCCTAGAGAAAATAGCCACGAAGAATAATGTCAAGCTGCCACAGAGAAAGACGTTTGCTGGCTACCTCGAGAGAGAATATGCGGGGATGGATGCTACATTGAAGGCGACGCTGGGTGAGGTAGACTTGGCTGTAACAGCTCACTGGATTAACAGATCCACTTTGGGTAAGTGTTCTACACTTTGTATACTTTGACCTTCTGGTCAAAGCCTTCTGACTATCATCACTTTTCTTACAGCAACGAAGCTTGAAACGTTTGCATTGAGGCTGTGTTGTTTCATTACCACAGTAACAGCATGTTTCTTTACACTTACGTTATCATAGACTATCTCTGACTATCATTTCACGTATTTTCCCCGTGTGAAGCTAGCCACTCTTAACTCATTCTCTGCCAGGGTCATTTCGGTCTGTGTGCTCCCAGTGCCAGGATTTTGAGCATATTTCCTGATCTTCCAGGACCCACAGAATATTCTGTGCTAGGAATAAAATTACACAACATATCTCACAATAAAGCAGAGACTCTCTTCTTACCCCTTGTAAAAAACTGAAACTCTCCCATGTTTCCTTGTTTAGTTACAAGCAGTGGAAGTTAGCTTGTTTTCACTAAAAATGCCCTCCTTGGGACAGAAATATGAGAAAAAGAGGTTTTTAGTGAAGGACACCGTTTCAAGCAGAACTCTCTTTTGAGCCTTTTATTTTTTGCCTCAGTGACACATCAGACATATACAGTATTTGTTTTCCCAAATAAATAAATAAAAAATAAAAAATAAGAGAATGTATTTGAGGGAGCTGTGTCGGTCCATCCCGCCCAGTGAGCGGCTACAGAGAGAGAGAGAGAGAGAGTCTGGCCCCTGGGGTTTCTTGACAGATGAGGCTTGGCCGCAGTATTTATCAAAGTATGATAAATATGTGCACAAAATCATTTACTTTTACAGTTGCCATGTGGATTTTTAGCTTAGCTTGATAAAAGCATAAACAAATGGAACGAACCCTTATGTGGTCACACTCACACTCTCTCTCTCTCTCTCACACACACACACACACACACACACACACACACACACACAGACACACACAGGAATAACGAGTGCTGTAACGTTACCTGCTGTCACGTTACCTCTCATAACTAACGTTAGCACAGAAGATCACACAATAGCTACGTTAGTGCTGTAAACTTTGAAATGTTTATGTGACACATGTTTCGCCTTGGTTGCTGGGGACGGGTGTGTGACGCGGTTTGACGCGTTTGACGTATCCATGTGATTCCCCCTCCCTTGAGTGTGACAGAGCTCTCCCTTGAGAGGGAGAGCTGGCAAGAGGAAACGTGAAGCGAGTCATGCCGGCGGCATAAGTTATAAACAATGCGTGACAATTATACTCGAATGTTGTGTGTGTGATCATTTCATCTCAAACGCGATACAAAAAATAGGCTACTTTTTACCATCGTCATCGCTCTCTCCAAGTGGCACCCATTTCTCCTCCTCCGATTCATCTGTGTCAGACGGATCAGAACGCTGTGAAGGGGAGCCTTCGAGCAACAACAAAAACGCCGGCGTCTTCCTCGCCATCGTCGCCATCCGAGAACTCTGGGTCGGACTCTGTTTCGACCACAGGCTCCACCCATAAATACTAAACTAGCGGGTTCCTTTTATCAGTTTGACCTGAAACAATGTCACAGGCTGGGAAAGTGTCTGATGTAATGTAAACAGCCAAAACATGAAAGTACGTCCGAGTACGTCTTTGGCACAGAACGCCATTGTTAACACATTGAGTGCCAGCCATTTTTTCATCCTGTAGGTAAGTTGTGCCAGGTTTTTTTTTGAGGATTCTGGCTCATTTTACAAGAGCCGAGGATAATTTCCGGTAAGAATTCATGAACACCAATCATCTAAAAATAACTAATAGAATGTGTGCTTTCTCTGTCTAAAAGAGTTAGTTTGCAGAGTTAGTAGTTATGTAGATATTAGCCGTTGAGTACAGCATGGTTTCAGCGTCTGGAAATTTATTCAGAGATAAATGGCTTTTTGTGAAATTCGACAGAACAGTCACTTTAACCATTCATTTTTGGCATCAGTAAGACCGTCAGACATTCTAAACAATAGTTTTGAACAGTAATTTCCTCCATAACAACAGGAAACACCCCTCTCATTCAAACTCCTCCCTCCGTGTGTCTTCTCCTCCTTCCTCCTGGCTCTACAGCGGGCGTGTCAGAAGCGCGTTGCTGCTGCCTGCCTGCCTGTCTGCGTGCCTGCCTGCCTGCTTGCGTGCGTGCGGACGCTCCTTGTGCGAGTCAAGATGGGCCGGGGAATGCGTGGGCGATGGGCAGATGTTGATTCTGGCCTTTCTGAGGTGTTTCAAAGTGTGTTTCACCTATAATCTATTTTGCAAATCGCTCTCCGCTCTCTGTGTGCGGCTGCCTGCGCGGCCGCTCTCGGGCAAGAAGACAAGTGTGGAATGGATTACTGTAAAATCGCCTCGCCATTTCCTTGAATGGCTTGCTCCCCGCGGCAGTTTTTTCTTTGATTTCGCTCGTCTGGGGGAGCACTGTCAACACTTAGTGGGTCGGTAAAATAGATTATACACATTCTCTTGCTCCAATAGTGATCTCGAAGATGTAAAAGTTGTTGATTGATGTCCCACCGTCAAAAAAAAAAAATGTTTATGTAAGACGAGTTATTTCGGCTCTGGCACTCAAGCGTTGGATTATGTAAGACGAATTATCTCGGCTATGGCACTTAACGTGTTAAAAGTACGTCCGGGTACGTCTTTGGCAGAGAATGAGTTAACACACTACTTCCTGTTCTTTCTAACCGAATTTCAAAGTAAAACGCCTTTGGCGTTTCTTTTAACATAATACCAAAGCGAAAATAATTAATACAGTGACATGCTAGACATGTAACAACTTAAGTGTAAGGTATTTTGGGGTAAAAAAGTTTACTTAAAGTAACTAGTAACGTAATTAGTTACTTTTTGAAAAAGTAATCAGTACAGTAACTTGTATTACTTTTTTAAGGAGTAATCAGTAATCAGTAACTAATTACTTTTCCACAGTAACTTGCCCAACACTGCTTGTTAGTAGTAAAGTGTCAATTTATAACGTGTTAGTAAGGTGAATGTGTATAACATTAAAGCCTGTCAGTCGTACATTAACGTACATACCATGGAAAGCTGTTTGGTTGGTAAGCTCACTTTGAGTCTTTGAGATACATCTTACATCTAATGCTATTTATTAATTAGTTAAATGCCCTCATGTGCCATTATTAAATTAATAACATTAGTAGAAAGTAACGTTGGCATGTACTAACACGTTATATTACGATCACCTAAATACACTTTATTTATTTAGGTATTTAAAAGCTACAGTGCATTTCAAATCATCATGCTGCTTACTACACACATGTGTTTGTCTTTGTCCTACAACATGGATAAATACTGGGAATCGGTGATACATGTCATGAGATTGATGGACAGGAGAATGGACACTACTGCCCAACCCTATTTCTTTTGTTTTTTGTTTTTATGTTACGAGTAGTAGAAAACCCTGTCTACGTTTGCATATTACAGTAAATACATGTATTATCTGACAATGTTTCGTTCAACCTTTGTCAGGCATATCACCAACAAGTAGAATATATATTATGTCAAGGCCTACAACTGTGTGTGTGTGTGTGTGTGTGTGTGTGTGTGTGTGTGTGTGTGTGTGTGTGTGTGTGTGTGTGTGTGTGTGTGTGTGTGTGTGTGTGTGAGAGAGAGAGTGTGTAATTTACCATTGTGCCTTAACAGCACAGCCAGAGAGTCCTGCGTCTTGGAGCTGACATACATCAGAATAGCCGGAGCGTTGGATGTGCTGAAGCTAAAGGCCACTTCCTCCTTAGTTAGATTCACTTCCTGTGAGGTCAGAGGAAGCGACAGGATCCTCGCGTCCTGATTGGCTCCCGCTGCTGCTTCAGGCAGGAAACTGTACTTGACTAGTGTTCCCGCCTCAAAGAAGCCCCCGACATCTGAATCAGATAAGGAAAAACACATGCACGCAAGCGCGTGCACACACACACACACACACACACACACACACACACACACACACACACACACACACACACACACACACACACACACACACACACACACACACACACACACAGATTAATATGACTTACATGCTATGTTTACACCACAAACCGTTGAAGAGCCATGTTTATTAAAGGGATGCTGATGCAAATCACATCATCTGCGTCTAAAGGTCCTTACACATCGGGAGCGTTTTTTTCGTGCGATTAATTCGCATGTCAATAATATTTTCCGAACCTATCAGTCAATGCAGTTATTGCGCCGTTTATTTTTTCGAACCACGGTTGATTTGTCACAGAGAAACACAAACTCACACATGGAGAGGTAGAGATTTTATAGGGGCAGAGAGAAACGCATAAATATGGCTGTGAGGAGGCGTGGTAAAGTGGGTGTTAATTAGGGCTGGGTATTGGCAAGGACCTCACAATACGATACGTATCACGATACATGGGTCACGATACGATTGTATCACGATACATTGTGATACAATACTTTGCGATATATTGCAATATATAATTTACTGAAAATTTAATTAGCTGTGTACCACCCAGGTAGTGTAATAATATGTACATCACTTTATATTGATAACTTGGACAACGTGGACAAATAGAGTCAAAACTACTGAATGTTTAGTGTGTTATTGAACATACTGGTAAATGGTAAATGGCCTGTATTGATATAGCGCCTTTATCCAAAGCGCTTTACAATCAGTAGGTACATTCACCCATTCATACACTGATGGCGGCAGGCTGCCACGCAGGGTGCTGGCACACCATCAGGAGCAATTTGGGGTTCAGTATCTTGCCCAAGGACACCTTGACATGCAGACTGGAGGAAGCGGGAATCAAACCACCGACCTCTTTTATCCAAAGCGATTAGTGGACGACCCGCTCTACCTCCTGAGCTACAGCCGCCCCAGTACTGAAATGAAAAGTATTTTTATTGTGTCACTGAACACACAGTTGTGCAAAAAATCGATATGGCGATATATCACGGTATTTTTCTGAAATATCGATACAGTATTGCGGAAAAAAATATCACGATATATTGCTGCATCGATTTTATTGCATTGACTAGTGTAAAAAGTTGTGCTGAACCCAAAAATGACTTTTCTTTTATTTGAGTTCAAATACCCGGGTATTCAGTGCACCTATTTCATAATGTATGCCAAAAATCGAATTTCTTTAGTTTTTCACAGTTTTTCACATCAAAAGTAAATTTTTCAAGATTTCATTCATAACAGTAATCTACAGTTTGCTGATGTCACCTAGTACTATCAAATTTCTACCCCATTTCAACCAATCATATCACGACATGGCAGCTGTCAATCAAATCTTCATTTCAGGATAATTTTCTCTTCCAAATGAAGGAGAAAATGGCGCCTAGTGCCAGTCATCTGACAGAATTTCTAGCGCATAAACTAACTACTAACTTGGCCAATTGTATAGAACATACTAAGTAAATCAAACGGTAATGTCTGAGAATGCAAAGAAATGTAACTGGTACGTTAAAACTCGCATTCCAGGAATATTGTATTTACCGCAATATCGATAATGGCGCGCACCTGAGAGCCTGGTTGGAGATTCCAGGCGGGCGGGCAGCACCCATGCATCGGATTGTCCGCTCATTCCACACAGAAGTAGCTGGCTGCCTGGTACTCGGCGGATCCCACTCACATAGCACGACAACACGCTGAATCCCACTCGATTTGGGGGTGGAACACGCCAGGATTGGCCAATGCCAAAGCCAGTCCCCAGAATTGTCAAATCAAATCATTGACATGCTACTATGACCCGCCTCTCAACCTGTCATCTCAGACAAGTTATGTTTTCAGTCTGAAACGGACTCCGACCCACACGCCACTTGGGCTCCGAACGGGTTCAGTTTGACTTTAATATGGCTGTGAGGAGGTGTGGTAAAGTGGGTGTTAATATGGTTGTGAGGAGGTGTGGTAAAATGGGTGTTAAATTGCTTCTGTTCAGCATCTGAAATAAAACAATACATTGTTTAGCAGCACATTAGCAGGCCTAATGGCACATTCCAGCCTATTCCAAAAGGCTTATTGATTCTCTTAATCGAGTGTTGGGAAGGAGAGTGCTGTGTGTGTGTGTGTGTGCGTGTGTGTGTGTGTGTGTGTGTGTGTGTGTGTGTGTGTGTGCGTGCGTGCGCGTGTGTGTGCGTTTGTGTGTGTGTACACACATGTATATGTCATAGAGATAAAAGGCACATGGCGCATGAAATTAAAGAGAATGGTTACAGAGAAACGAGTAGGCATCGGGTTTTGTGTGTGTGTGTGTGTGTGTGTGTGTTTGAGTGTGTCTGTGTGTGTGTGTGTGTGTGTGTGTGTGTGCGTGCGTGCGTGTGTGTGTGTGTGTGTGTGTGTTTGAGTGTGTCTGTGTGTGTGTGTGTGTGTGTGTGTGTGTGTGTGTGTGTGTGTGTGTGTGTGTGTGTGTGTGTGTGTGTTTGTGTGTGTATGTGTGTGCATGTGTGTGTGTGTGTTTGAGTGTGTCTGTGTGGGTGTGTGTTTGAGGAGGGGAGTGCAAACATCCGTGTGCATAAATTCCACGCAATATGCCTTTTACACGTTTTCCTTTCTTCAGTGGAGCGCTGAAAATGTGTAACTACATCCTTTACTAATTTAACACATTTTGTACATCTTATTTTGCTTAACTTCACCTAGCATCTCCCACAGCAAAAGTGTAATAAAGTACTTTAAGCTTGCATCATAATCAGTATATAAAAGGGAGCTGGGCTCTGTCTGTCTGTCTGTTTGTTTCTCTGTCTGTCCCACTGATGACATCATCAGCAATGCCATAAATTCACTCACACACAGGAGGATATATTCACGACTTGCAGTGTTGGGGAAGCTACTTTGAAAGCATAGCTTAGGAAGCTACCAACTACTTCACAATGGAAGTAGTTGAAACTACAGCAAAGCTACCCTGGTAGTTGCCGGTAGTTCAACTATACTTCACTACTCCAACACTGACGACTTGGTATGTGGAATCTTTCTGAAAGCTTCGAGCTCATGACTTGTGATGTGCCTGTGACGTTTCACAAAATGGCGGATGCATTATTGGACAATTAAATATATTGACATTTTAGCTGTATAGAGCTTTTCATAGTCATTTTATAATATGTCTGAGGAACATGTTGATATTCTCAACAGTCTCGTCTTGTTTTCCTCTGTCATTATGCCTTTGCATTAACCTCACTAGCTAGTGGTTGCTACATTGTTAGCCTCGGTGGCTTCTAGTCAACTGTGCATGTTCACTACGTGAGCACTTGAATGCCAAGCATATTGTGTACACAACTTTTGGTCTCGTATTCACGGTCAACATGAGCACAATTGAACAAAGCAATAGTTCAGTGATGTCACTGATAACATCACTGATGATGTCATCAATGATGTCATCACTGATGATGTCATCAATGATGTCATCAGTGATGATGTAATCAGTGATGTCATACATAGGCATTAGGATATCATTGTGACATCACTAATGATGTCATCAGTGACACACACACAAGAGCGACTGAGGGAGAGGGAGAGAGACTGAGGGAGAGGGAGAGAGAGGAGATAGAGAGAGAGGGAGAGAGAGGTGAGGGAGAGAGAGGGGGAGAGTCTGAGGGAGAGAGTGAGTAATTTGAGAGAGTAATTAAATCTTGGGAAGTAATTATTATTATTTCTTTTCCTGTGTCTGAGCCTGTTAGTCTTGTATGTATGTTTATTGTTTTATAAAAGATTGAAAATAAAATATATATAAAAAAGTGTGTGTTTCTGTGTGTTTTGTATTTTCCCTGTGTCAGCGTGTGGAGAAGTTTTGGAAGCAGAGTTTGTAGGAACGTGCACGCAGGCCTCTACGGCTATGTGTCTGTGTGTGAGTTTATGTGCCTCTGTGTGTGTGTGTGTGTGTGTGTGTGTGTGTGTGTGTGTGTGTGTGTGTGTGTGTGTGTGTGTGTGTGCGTGTGCGTGCGTGCGTGCGTGCGCGCACATTCCCTCCATGTGACCCCCCAAGGGCAAAGGAGCAGTGTTATAATAATAACACTGCTGGCCGGGTCCCCTGAGCAGTGAGTAAATATGGATACAATGGAAATGCACTATGCAATTATGGCTGACTTCATGTATTTTTCACTTGCTGGGAGGAGAGGGAGAGGAGAGGGGATTAGAGAGAGAGAGAGAGAGAGAGAAAGAGAGAGAGGGAAAGAGAGAGAGAGAGAGAGAGAGAGAGAGAGGGAAAGAGAGAGAGAGAGAGGGGAGAAAGAGGGAGGAGGAGATGGGCAACAGGGAGAGAGGAGAGGGAAACTGGAGATAAATCAGTGGGAGGGAGAGGAGAGGGAGAAAAGAAATGAGAGAGGAGAGGAGAGGGAGGAAGAGAGGAAGGAAAGAGAAAGAGGGGAAATAATGGATCGCTGGGTATCGGTACATGATACCTTTTAAGGTATCGCCCGAAATAACCCAGTACCAAGTACAGTATTATATCAACTTCTCCAGTCAAACGATACCTGGCTGCATTTGATCCTTTTTGTACACAGATCTAGAAAAAAAACTATTTATGTGTTTTTTACTCACAGCCAATCACCGCAAGCGTTCTTCGATCTAATGTGTGATTGGCCCACTAGTCGAGGGCGATCTACTGTATGTGATGGAGTTGGCAGTTCTTGCCACTTTTCTATGTCCGTAGGTAGACAATTTGATTTTTAAAAATTATTTCAGCACTTTTATTGTATTGTATGTTGCGGTTGTTTACAGTTTTTTTGTCTGTAACTTTTTATGCGGATGTCTTGGCCAGGTCTCTGACCTGGTTCTAGATGGGTTAAATAAATACAATAAGAGTCAGAGGGAGCAGAGGGGAGAGAAAAAGGAGAAAGGAGGAGAGGAAGAGGTGAGCAGTGGCTCCAAGATGTCGCACGTCATGCATACAAACCGACACAAGGGTGTGCTCTCCCCCTTTCTTTCCCTCTCTCTCTCTCTCTCTCTCTCTCTCTCTCTCACACACACACACACACACACACACACACACACACACACACACACACACACACACACACACACACACACACACACACACACACACACACACAGACGATAATCTCTGTTCTCTAAATCCTGACATGCCTGATTGGTTATGACAGCTTTCAGAGGAGGTCGTTTCATGTCCTACACTAGCATATCCCCACACATCGTCACCCTCTTGTCTGTGCACACACACATGCAAGCACGTGCATGCACGCGCACACACACACCTACACACACACCCACACACACACACCCACACACACACACACACACACACACACACACACACACCTACACACACACACACACACACACACACACACACACACACACACACACACACACACACACACACACACACACACACACACACACACACACACACAGTCACCCGCTCCCCTTTTCTGTCATCTTGTCACCCCCCTGCCAAGTGACAGGGGAAAAACACCACTCGGCTTTAGGAAACAAATTAATTCACGTGTCGGGGATGAACTGTCTGACTGGGAGCAGCACAAAGCCTCTGACAGCACCGCTGCTCTTCTCCCAGAGCATTTGATCAGAAACTTGTTTGAGGAAATTAGAACTTTAGTATTTAATGAATCACTGAAACAAACATGCTGTTTTAACTTGCTGCTACAGTGTCAGAGTGGAGCTAGTGTGACGTTTCTCATCTGTCAACGTCAGAATCCAGAGCTCCCCTCCACTTACTAAAGTGAGTTTCAGTGCCGGTATGTATTTTGTTTGCTCTCCACTTACTAAAGTGACTTGTCAGTGCCGGTATGCAGGGCCGTAACCAGGGTTCCGAAATAGGGGAGGTCCAGCAAGGGGAGGCGGATTCGGTGGCGCCCGCAAGGGCCCCGCCGAAAAAAATTTGAGGGTTTTTTCCCCCCTTTTTTAGCCATATTTAGAGTAATATATCATTTTAAATCAACATTAGGATTATACTGTTGTGATGTCATTATTCAGTATATTCTCTTTCATGTCACCACCTGCTCAGCTCTCCTGTCAACATAATTGTAACTAACAAACACAAACTGTTTTAGCCAAATTTATATCAAAATGACACCTACAAACACAGGTACACAACCCAAGCCGTACACAACACACAAAGTCATCATCGATAATAAAAAAAACATACAGAGGGACATTTATTTATTCCTGATAGGAACGATTGAAAAATAAAATAAAATATATTATGTTGTTTTTAACTTTACACCACCTCTTTTTGTTACTTATTGGGTCATGAAACTGAAACCATGCATATAGCCACCTGCATACCTGACTTCGGGAGCTTGGCAATTGGCATCATGCATGATTAGCCAGTAGCATCCCAACGTGTCACACAGGTAACATTACTTAAGAGACAGACTAGACACTTACTTTCTTGGTTGTTGCTAAAAAATCTGTCAGTGTCACTCACTGTCTGTCGTTCACTTCGCTCACTGTCTCGCAGCTCGCTCACCTTCAATTATCTCGCCAGGCAGACAGACAGTCATCACTCACCACCATGCTGCTGCTCTCTCGGAATCAAGTTACCGCGGACGCGGCGTCAGATGACTTCCTGCCTGACCTGCCTTTCGTTTCAAAATAAAAGCGATCCCGTGTTTTTCATGCTTTTCCATGCAGATTGTTTTATAAAAAAAATTTTTTTTTTTTTTTTTTTTTTTTTTTGCTCTGAAATATTAGGGGAGGTCCGGACCTCCCCGTCCTCATAGCTAGTTACGGCCATGCCGGTATGTATTTTGTTTACTCTCCACTTACTAAAGTGACTTGTCAGTGCCGGTATGTATTTTGTTTGCTCTCCACTTACTAAAGTGACTTTCAGTGCCGGTATGTATTTTGTTTGCTCTCCACTTACTAAAGTGACTTGTCAGTGGCGGTATGTATTTTGTTTACTCTCCACTTACTAAAGTGACTTTCAGTGCCGGTATGTATTTTGTTTGCTCTCCACTTACTAAAGTGACTTGTCAGTGCCGGTATGTATTTTGTTTACTCTCCACTTACTAAAGTGACTTGTCAGTGCCGGTATGTATTTTGTTTGCTCTCCACTTACTAAAGTGACTTGTCAGTGCCGGTATGTATTTTGTTTACTCTCCACTTACTAAAGTGACTTGTCAGTGCCGCTATGTATTTTGTTTACATTCCACTTACTAAAGTGACTTGTCAGTGCTGTGCCGGTATGCATTTTGTTTACTATCCACTTACTAAAGTGACTTGTCAGTGGCGGTATGTATTTTGTTTACTCTCCACTTACTAAAGTGACTTGTCAGTGGCGGTATGTATTTTGTTTTCTCTCCACTTATTAAAGTGACTTTCAGTGCCGGTATGTATTTTGTTTACTCTCCACTTATTAAAGTGACTTGTCAGTGCCGGTATGTATTTTGTTTACTCTCAAGTTACTAAAGTGACTTGTCAGTGCCGGTATGTATTTTGTTTACTCTCCACTTATTAAAGTGACTTGTCAGTGCCGGTATGTATTTTGTTAACTCTCCACTTAATAAAGTGACTTGTCAGTGCCGGTATGTATTTTGTTTACTCTCCACTTATTAAAGTGACTTGTCAGTGCCGGTATGTATTTTGTTTACTCTCCACTTATTAAAGTGACTTGTCAGTGCCGGTATGTATTTTGTTTACTCTCCACTTACTAAAGTGTCTTTCAGTGACGGTATGTATTTTGTTTACTCTCCACTTACTAAAGTGACTTTCAGTGCCGGTATGTATTTTGTTTACTCTCCACTTACTAAAGTGACTTTCAGTGTCGGTATGTATTTTGTTTACTCTCCACTTACTAAAGTGACTTTCAGTGCCGGTATGTATTTTGTTTACTCTCCACTTACTAAAGTGACTTGTCAGTGCCGGTATGTATTTTGTTTACTCTCCACTTACTAAAGTGACTTTTCAGTGCCGGTATGTATTTTGTTTAGCTTACTCTCCACTTACTAAAGTGACTTGTCAGTGGCGGTATGTATTTTGTTTACTCTCCACTTACTAAAGTGACTTTCAGTGCCGGTATGTATTTTGTTTACTCGCCATTTACTAAAGTGACTTTCAGTGTCGGTATGTATTTTGTTTACTCTCCACTTACTAAAGTGACTTTCAGTGCCGGTATGTATTTTGTTTACTCTCCACTTACTAAAGTGACTTTCAGTGTCGGTATGTATTTTGTTTACTCTCCACTTACTAAAGTGACTTTCAGTGCCGGTATGTATTTTGTTTACTCTCCACTTATTAAAGTGACTTTCAGTGCCGGTATGTATTTTGTTTACTCCCCACTTACTAAAGTGACTTTCAGTGCCGGTATGTATTTTGTTTACTCGCCACTTACTAAAGTGACTTTCAGTGGCGGTATGTATTTTGTTTACTCTCCACTTACTAAAGTGACTTGTCAGTGCCGGTATGTATTTTGTTTACTCTCCACTTACTAAAGTGACTTTCAGTGCCGGTATGTATTTTGTTTACTCTCCACTTACTAAAGTGACTTGTCAGTGCCGGTATGTATTTTGTTTACTCTCCACTTACTAAAGTGACTTTCAGTGTCGGTATGTATTTTGTTTACTCTCCACTTACTAAAGTGACTTGTCAGTGCCGGTATGTATTTTGTTTACTCTCCACTTACTAAAGTGACTGTCAGTGTCGGTATGCATTTTGTTTACTCTCCACTTACTAAAGTGAGTTGTCAGTGCCGGTATGTATTTTGTTTACTCTCCACTTACTAAAGTGACTTTCAGTGCCGGTATGTATTTTGTTTACTCTCCACTTACTAAAGTGACTGTCAGTGTCGGTATGTATTTTGTTTATTTTCCACTTACTAAAGTGACTTTTAGTGCCGGTATGTATTTTGTTTACTCTCCACTTATTAAAGTGACTTGTCTGTGCTGGTATGCATTTTGTTTATAGTTTGATCTCTCAGCTCGGAATCTGCACAGTTTTAGTATTCACTGGGTTCACTCTAAAGTCAGGGAGAATTGGCGGGTAAGCACAATATCAGTCTCAATCGATGCCTTTTATCATAAGCCCAAACACTTTCAATGCCGGCAGCTCCAAAATGAATAGGAAGTGAGGACAACAAGGCGCTAACAAAAAAATCACAGTGGATTGTCAGGCAATGAACCTCATTGAAACATAACTCTCCCAGCAGTAATCCCAATGCTATTTGACTCTGGCTTTGTGAGCTCAAAGGGGGACTGTGCAAAGATAACGTGCT
Source organism: Poromitra crassiceps (assembly GCF_964638095.1). Classification (NCBI taxonomy): domain Eukaryota; kingdom Metazoa; phylum Chordata; class Actinopteri; order Beryciformes; family Melamphaidae; genus Poromitra; species Poromitra crassiceps. Next base: position 76,007,321 of record NC_139624.1, read on the forward strand.
TTGACAAAGCTGCCCGGAAAAGTCATTTGAAAAGTGTCAGAGATTACGCCTCAGTATGTCATCGTAAAAGTCTGAGCCATAAGGTAGTTTGTTCGATTTAAGGAAGGAAACCTATTAAAAACGTTCACTCCTCTCGTAAGAATCCTGAGAGAGCTGTAAAAAGTCCTGCAGCCCTGGCAAAATGGAAATTGAATCTGATTAAAATACTTGAAAAAACCACACAGGGGGCTCTTGATTAGTGCTGAAAATGGTGTCAACACCTTTGAAGATGTTCAAGACGCAACACGTTCTCATTCCGAGAACTCGTCCCAGAGCCACACTTTGTCAAGCACCTTTAGCGACGTCAGAGATGGTCCATATTAGAGATATCGCACCCCAGGCTCTGCCAATTGTAAGAAATGGTATTAGCAAGTCTCCTAAATGATCACATGGTCACCGCTCCCCTTAAGTGTTGTGAGAGGACTGAGCCTGACGCGGGGTTAGTGCAGACCTAGCAAACTAACTTGAACTAGAGATTGTGCGTTCCCAAACTCCACACAAACCACACATACTGTATAAACACAAAGCTGCCCCTTGTTAGCTCAATATAGTTCTAACTAAGATATTCAATTAAACAAAAATCCAAACACAGATTTAGCTACTACATCAATGAACATCACAGCTTTAGCTAATCGCTCCCTGCTAACATGAGCTCCTGTTGCCAAATCTGAGTGTGTTGCTGATGTAACAGAAAAGAAAATGACAATCTTATTTCCCCATTATATTTATTTTAACACATTCACTGCCAACAGTTTATCCAATCAGTAGGTAGCTTCTGCCAAGGTTTTTTTTGAGGATTCTGGCTCATCTTTCAAGAGCCTAGTCCTAGCCTTTCTGCTAGGATTTTGTGAACACAAAATATCTCAAAAGAACTAATAGAATGTGTGCTTTCTCTGTCTAAAAGAGTTAGTTTTTATCATGTTCTGTTATGTAGGCATTAGCAGTTGAATACAGCATGGTTTCAGAGCAAAAAAAGCAAAAGCTGAGATAAATGGATTTTTAGAACCACCTCACGTCCCTGTGATTATGGGTGCCCTTGGGCAAGTGTGTATACTGTATTGTGTTTGTGTGTGTGTGTGTGTGTGTGTGTGTGTGTGTGTCTGCGCACTGCAGAGCTGAGCGAAGGACAGAGGGAAAGAGAGAGAGAGAAAGAGAGAGAGAGAGAGAGAGAAAGAAAGAGAGAGAGACTAAACTACCGTAATAGTTTAGTCCAATATAACAGCACCCCCCCCCCCCCCCCCCTCTCCTGCAAACTCCTCCCCTCCGTGGGTGTGTCTCTGGGGCTCTGCAGGCAGAGTGTATGCCAGGCGAGTCTCTGCCGCCTAGATGGCGTTTCTGGGGTTTCGGGTGCGAGCTGGGATGTGAGCCTGGGATGAAGCTGCGTGCGATTCTGGGCTTTTGAGCTTTCTGCTGCGTGTGTTGCACCCAGAGTGTATTTTAGGAATCGCCCACGTTGTGTGCCAGCTCCAGCGCGAAAGCGAAAGCGTTTTCGCCGCGTTTTCCTCACGCTTTTTTCTGCTGTTTTTGCTCGGCTTTCTCTAGTCTGGAGAGCACTGTCGCCACTTAGTGGGTCGGTGGAATGGGTTGTACACGTTCGGTGGCTCCCATATTTTTATAGGAGACGTAGGGGGCTTGGATCTACGTCCCACCGCCATTTTTTTTTTCTTTTTTTTGACGAGTTAACTCGTCCACGGCAGTCAACCGTTGGTTTCTGCTTGACGAGTTAACTCGTCCACGGCAGTGAACGTGTTAATTTATTTCCAAAGTACGTTTTTCTGTTTGTATGTATTTATTTTTCCAAAATCCCTCTCTTTGGTTTGTTATGAATGAATGAGTAAGAGTTGTTTTGATCTCCGGCGCTGTTCTGTGACGTTGCGCTGTCTCTCTGGTGACGCCCTGTGGTGTCGCGGGGTTTCACACGATTTCCTCAGTCTGCACATAGACCAGAACAGCACATCCGGGTAATTTGCAAAACTTGAAGGCCGCGCCCCTTTTTAGGGGATAACACAAGCCACTCGCGTTGACTTCAATGTAAAATAGCAGTACCCAAAACATCTATAGAAAAATAACAGAATTAATTTCCTTTATAAATGACCCAAAGACACCATGACATGACAATATATTTCAACTCGGCCGGCCATAGAATGCGCAAGATACATCGACACGAGGTACTTGCCTTATATGAACGCTGTATCCAGTTTCCACCAGGTTACATGCATCGTCCACATTGACGGTGTCACGCCTATCCTATCGCAGACCAGTTTTTTGTTTTTTTTTATTGTTAGTGAAACTATAACAACACAGCAACTCTTCGGCATATCTCTATCAAATTAAACCGTTTTAAATAGTTTGTTTGAAGTGGTTTCGGCTTCTTGTACCGTCGTTTACTATGGTGGGTTTCCCCTAAAAAGGGGCGCGGCCTTGGAGCTGGGCGCTTGAAGACGCGACGCAGTTCTGGTCTATGGCCTGCAGAGAGGTGAGTCGCATTTGTTTGGGCAGCGTCATTGAATTGATACCGTTTAGAAACTAACGTTGGTCCAAGTCTAAAATGTTTGTTTTCCTCATTGTAAGGATGTAGTGAGTTGATGCTGCCTGTTTATTGTATATTATTCATTGATTTTTCACAGAGTTTGACTGAGTAGAGAAGTGTGCATTTTATTTCCTTGTTGGTGAAATGTGTTTTATCATTCTTGGCCTGTAGGGATGAGCAACTAACGTGTCTCTGATGTGACCAAGAAGATTTGCTCTCTTGTCATTGAATTGCAGGTTTGTGAATGATTGTTAGGCACACTTGTTATGTATAACTGTTATTGCATCTCTGTCTTGTTTATTTTTATTTTGTTGTTGTTTATGGGAAAATACTGTATTGTAATTTTGATATAGGTTCAAGGTTCAAGGATATTTATTGTCATTCCAAAACATGAGACATGGAAGGGAACGAAATACGAACTCAAGGTCCTGGTGGATATATCAACTAGGATATCATAAATCATATCATAAAATATCATAAAAACAACTGAGTATTAAAAAGGAGAACAATATAAAAACAACATAGAAACAACATAAAAACAACATAATACCTGGTGTAAGAGCAAGGGAACACTTAACTCATTGAGTGCCAGCCACTTTTGGAAAACGGATGCTCCCAGTGCCAGCCCTTTCAGAGCGTTTTCAGTGATTTCTCAAGACCCACAGAATATTGTGTGATATTACTATGTAAACACCGAACACGCCCAAAGAACGATGAGACTCTCTTGTATCATCAGCAAAAAAAAGTTTATTGATATCATTTTCCGTTCTTTAGTTATCAGCCGGAGAAGATAGGTTGATTTCACCAAAAACAGACGTTTCAAACTAGAAGCTGAGATAATGAGCCTTTTGTGAAATGAAGCATTTCAAGCACATCACTGACTCTGAAGCTAATATTTTCTGATGTAGTGACACCTCAAAAATAATTTCCTTCAATAAAAGAGCGAAAACAAAGGAATTTTGATGGCAAAATAATATTTTTTAGCTGCAACCAGCAGCGCTGGCCCCTGCGTGCGCAGACCCTACACCTACTTGCTGGTCTTGATTTACAGTTGGTGGGCATCAGGTATTCTAGCTTGTTTGCCAATCTGTCTGTCCATCGAGCCTGCTGTCTGGGTCGGTACGTGTTGTATGGTGCCCTACCTGCCCCACCCCCCTCAACTGCAAACTCCTCCGTGGGAGTGTCTCTGGTGGCTCTCTGCTGCACGTTTGCTCTGCACGTTTCAAAGTGCGCTACACCCAGCTCTATTTTCACATCGTTCCGCCGTTTTTGTCGCCGGCTCCCAGCGCTTCCAGCTGAGAATGATTTGGCTTTTCAGAAATACGCTGGTGTCGTGCTCCTTTTCTGGCAACTACTGTAATCATGTGGAGGGGCTATCGCAGCGGAGACAGGGGCTCAATTGTGGGCTGCTGTTCACAGGCACAGCTAACGTTACAGCATTTCCGTTTCCCCACACGGCTTCTTCTACTCTTTTTTCTCATCTTTCTCTAATCCGGAGAGCACTGTCGCCACCTAATGGGTCCGTAAAATAGCTTCTACACCTTCAAAATTCCCCATACTTTTACAGGAGATGCATCAGGCTTTGATCCACGTCCCACCGTCAAAAAACGCAATTGACGACTTTAGTCGTCATTGGCACTCTACGTTACTATTTGAATTGACGACGATAGTCGTCATTGGCACTCAATGAGTTAAGGTGCAATGTGTTGGCTCAACATAGGAGCCACTTAAGGTACATTTTGTTACGCTCACAGCTGGCGGCATTAAAGTGCGAGGAATGTGGCAGCAGTTCATTTCATGAGCAGCAGTTTGGATATATACATATATAGATATAATACATACTATGTAGGCTACTATATAATTAGATACGTAAAAAACAAGGTAAAAACTTTATAAGAAGTAGCAGCAGTACATTACACGAGCAGCAGTTTATATATATACATATATAGATATAATACATGCTATGTACTATATATAAATGATAGTATATATGTATATAATTAGATATGTGAAAATTAAATTAAGCAACGTTAGAGTGGTTATACATTGTTCATAATTCTCACAGCCACCGGAAAGAAGCTATTCTTGAGCCTGGTGGTTCTGGCCTTGATGCTGCGTAGCCTCCTACCAGAGGGGAGAGGGGCAAACAGTCCATTGGCAGGGTGGGTACAGTCCTTCATGATTTTCGCAGCTTTATTCCTGCATCTGTCCTGGAAGATGTCACTGATGGTTGGCAGGCTGCAGCCAATGATCTTCTGTGCGGATTTGACCACACGCTGCAGTGCTTGTTTATCTGCGGCAGAGCAGCTGCCATACCACACAGTGATGCAGGAGGTGAGGACGCTCTCCACCACACACCTGTAGAAGGAGATGAGGACTGAGGTGCCGAGGCCAGCACGCTTCAGCCTCCTCAGGAAGTAGAGGTGTTGGTTGGCCTTCTTCACTGTACTGGTTGTGTTCAGGCTCCATGTGAGAGAGTGTCGGAGATGTGCACTCCCAGATATTTAAAACATGGGACAACTTCGACAGCTGCTCCCCCGATGATGAGGGGAGGGGGGGTGGAGCTGGATTTTCTGAAGTCTATTATCATCTCCTTCGTCTTCTTCACATTGATGGAGAGGTTGTTTGTGTCGCACCATGCCTCCAATTTCTCCACCTCCTGCCTGTACGCAGACTCATCGTTGTTTGTGATGAGCCCTACCACTGCCGTGTCGTCAGCGAACTTCACGATGTGATTGCTCAGGTTCCAGGCTGAGCAGTCGTAAGTTAGCAATATGTACAGTAGCGAGCTGAGTACACATCCCTGGGGGGAGCCGATGTTGAGGATGATGCGGGAGGACAGGATGTCATGGATCCTGACAGATTGGGGCCTGTTTGTCAGGAAGTCCAGTATCCAGTTGCACAGAGATGGGTTTAGTCCGAGTTGTGATATAGTATATATTTTTTTGTATGTTTATTGCATTTCAATTTTATAATTCGAGTCTGCACATGGCCTGCAGAGAGGGATGAGCAACTAGCGTGTCTCTGATGTGACCAAGAAGATTTGCTCTCTTATCATTGAATTGCAGGAAGAAATAAAATATCATCACCTGCAGTCGTGGTATGCCCTAATCTTTGTGCACCAGAACACAACGCAGTGTGGTCGGCTTGGACCGGCTACACTGAGATAGAGACAGGTCTTGAACAAGTTTAATTTTCTCCTGATCTGTCTGTCTGTCTGTCTCTCTGAAAAATGACATTTTAGTGTCGGAAAATGGGCCATATATTTACTTTGATGATTATGGGGGCATAATCATAATCTGAGATCACGTTCACTCCTCCCATTGACTCCAATAGACTCAGGACCTGCCACAAGTATCTTAAGTGGGCGTGGCCGTGGAAAACCATAGGCAAAACCCACGTGACACAAATACAGGAAGTGACTTGAAGATGATGTGTCTTGCTTTGATACCCCACTGTCTTTGGCGATGTCCTTAATGCTTTGGGAAGCCTAGAGCGTTTTATGGAACGATAGTACCACCCGGGGGAGGATTAGGTTTAGGCACTGGGTAGGGGTCTTAAGCTTTACGCATTGGGTGGGTTTGGTTAGGGTTAGGGGTAGGGTCTGCAGTGGAGACCGGATTCCTCGGACTCCGACGGGTGGAGATGTACTGTACTATGTTACAGGCTGAAATGTTCCCCTCGATGCTAGTGTACCTCTCTAACTCTCTGCCTCTCACCTCTGGTGCAGAAGGGGCCGTCGTAGGCGGTATCAGTGCAGTCACAGGAGTAGCCGTTGTACTTCTCCAGGCACTTCCCTCCGTTGCGACAGTACATCCTGTAACTGGTGCAGTGTCCTTGGCAGCCGGGCTTCACGCCCGGCGTCACCTTTGCCCTCTCCTCCAGGTCCAGGGTGACGCCGTTCATCCGTAGGGCACGGATGCAGCCCAGGAAGCCCCTCTGGCCCCCCGCAGCACCTGAGGAGCGAGGGGAAGGCAGGGAGAACAGAGGAGAGTGAGGAGGGAAGGTCATGAAACATGGGGAGTGGATGGAGGGATATAAAGAGCATGTGAAAAAGCATGAGTGACAACAGAAACACGGGTTCATGAGATGAGAATAAGAGCAAATGGAGAATGTAAAAGAAGTGCATGTATCCATATAGTAAGGATATAGAGCAGAGACGTCAGAGATACGGCCCGTGGGCATGATCCGGCCCCCCAGCGGGTTTCAGATGGCCCCCGAGATGTTTCAGGTGGAAGGGGGAACAAGCCCTCTGTAGCAACTTGTAGGCTAAAGGTGAGGATGATTCCTCTGTTCTGCAGATAGACTTAATTTAACTGTCTGGTTCTGCAGCCTACGATTTAACATGGAGGGCTTAAATACGCACCAGAAACAACAATGAACTTGGGGGAATTTGAAACTGCTTCAACGCTTAGTGCTGCCGTAACTTAGGCAGGCTACTGGCAGTAAAACAGCCTACGAGTCGATACGGAGGGCACAAAAAGCAATGAACCTGGGGGAATTCAAAACTTCTGCAAATGTGGATGTAACTGGCAGTAAAACAGCGATACAGAGGTCTTGCGACAGGTAATGTTAAGCTTATTAAATCCGACTTGATTAGCTACCACAGCTTGTGTGCGTGTGTGTGTGACAGCTTGTGCAGACTGAGTTACCTCCTGTAGAGACGCTGCTATAATGCCTGGAGGAAGCCACTGATGCCGTGTTTATCGTTTCAACTTGCTCTTGAAACGACCTTCAACTCGTTTGATTTCTTCACTAATTAGCGAGGCCTAATGAACACTGTCATAATGAACGCTCCGCATTCAGCAAACCTACACAGGCAGATGCAAGCATGGCAGCAAACTACACACTGAAACACACAATCAAACACGCCACATGTCCCTCCCCAGCTGATCTGAGTCAGTCAATAGAAGCATTCATTCTTAGCCTTGGGGTGTCAACAGCCATTTCTCTAAAGTGCTTCTATCATCTTTCTGGCCTTGCAACATTACAGTCTAACTACCCATTACTTTGGACAGAGTAGAGGTGTTAAATAGATTAATGTGGACCTAAATGACTATAGCAATAAACACACTTATAAACCCACACATGTAGATACAAATACACAGACAAACATACATAGACACAGACAGAGCTAGATACACACACACACACACACACACACACACACACACACACACACACACACACACACACACACACACACACACACACACACACACACACACACACACACACACACACACACTGTATACACATTTATCATTAATGAGAGCTGAGGGGCATTTTAGTTATTAAAACCTCTCAAGTACATTCTTCAAAATACAGAGAGGTGTCCATTAGAGAAGACATGTTGAACACACACACACACACACACACACACACACATTTTGCCCTCCTCCAATGTACAGTATGTCCGTATGCATGTATCTGTGTGTGTGTGTGTGTGTGTGTGTGTGTGTGTGTGTGTGTGTGTGTGTGTGTGTGTGTGTGTGTGTGTGTGTGTGGCTCAAGGGTATTACTCTGTAATGATGTGCTAATGAAGAACCATTAAATGGCATAAAATTGTGTCCTAATGAGTGTAACATTTTTACATTCATTAGGACACAATTTTATGTCAGACAAAATTGTGCACGCCATGAAATGACCTCTTCGCCTTCTTGTGTGTGTGTGTGTGTGTGTGTGTGTGTGTGTGTGTGTGTGTGAGACTGTGTGTGTGTGTGTGTGTGTGTGTGTGTGAGTGTGAGACTGTGTGTGTGTGTGTGTGTGTGTGTGTGTGTGTCTGTGTGTGTCTATACTGTATGGTGCTGGGTAATGAAGTGCTAATGAAGAAACATAACACACAGCGCCCACAACACACACCACTGCCGTGTTGTACTGTAGTGGAGTCCAGTCCGAGTCCTGGACACGTCTTCATGAGTCCTGGACATGTAGGACTCATGACTCGACTCGACTTGGACTTGAGCACTGATGACTCACACCGGGACTTGGACTTGAGCAGTCAGGCATTCAGACTCGGAAGTTGGAGACGAGGAGTTGGACTTGTTAGTTGATAAAGATTTTTTTTTAAATTTGTAATAGGTCCTAATCTTTTGGAATAAGATATTGATAGCTATATTAAAGGAAGGCTTTGCCGTTTTTCAACCAGATTCATATGCTTACAATGTCAGTAGTATGAGCAGATGGAGCCTTTACCTTCCCTCATAGGCAATGCACAGCGCCTCCGGAACAGATCCGGTACGGCTGCAAACAGACCCACACTCATGTAATCTGTCAGACGTGTGCGGGATCCGACAAAAATAGAACGGGTGCATAATTTTTTCGTACCGCATGTATCGCCCATCAATTAACATGGGCGCGAGTCGATCCGGCAGTTTTACCGGATCCGCAACGCAGCCATAACGCATCTGGTGTACATTGCCTGTCCGTCTACCCTACAGGGGAGAGCTCCCAGTTCATTCTCTGGCAAAATGCTCCGTTGTCACGCGTCACAACGCAAAATGCGTCACAACAGAACTGCGGAAGCTCTGCTCGAGATGCGAGGTGGGGCGGCTGTTATTGTTTATTTTTATTTTTTAAGTATCTATGTGCATGGAGAATCACATCCAGCCTTAACGAGCCTTAATGACTTGCACCTGGCGGGGGAGGAGTTTCTGCAGGCAGACAAATGGAGGAGGATATTTCTCCGTGTGGAAAACATAAAGAAGGTAAGCACTGCCCATCTGCTTATATTACCAAGTTATAATGAAACAAAGTGGGTTGATAATCGGCAAAACCTCCCTTTAATACTGTCACATTATTCAATTTGGTGCAAGGGCAGGCAGGTGTGTCCTGCACCTACATGTGGATTCACGCTCATGTTCAGTAACTCCGGACTCGGACTCAGGTAATGGACTCAGGTAATGGGGACTTGACTTGGACTGTTCTAAAGCCATTGACAGACTGTGTGATTTTGGGCTGTCCCAGACGAAAGATGACCAACGTGTGGAAGAAACAAAAATGCTCATCCTGCGTCGCGCAGTGAGATAGGTCTTGCGACCAAAGATAACCTAGGACAAATTGTCAGAAATTTAGGCTGACAGCTACGACGATGTCTGATAACAACCAATAGAAATGCTACATGATTACAGTATATCAGTATATAGCCACTAATGCTAGTAGAGGAGGCTAATAAATAGTTGGAAAATTTGCATCCCATGCTGGCCTCTGTTCCGTAGCCACGACCGGGACCACATTCTTCTCCTCCTCCTTGGATGTTTTTCCAGACACATAAATTCCACTTTGCAAAGGCTCCATTCTGGCTAAGCTTTGTCAGTTCATTGTTGACATTTCTACCAGACAACTGTGGCCACATTGATTGATGCGTAGCTGCGGCGCACGTTGCTGACATTTGATTATTGACTGCTGATTGACAGGTATGATGGAGAGACGTGCGTCGCAGCCAGTAGGTGTCATCATTGCACAGTCTACATACATCAAACCTGATGTTCTACCCAAGTTTATTAGAGCCAACATTGCACAGTGTGGCCTGCAATAAACTTATAAGATTGCTAAAATCTTACAGTCTGTAGGCGGCTTAAGGTGACTCGGGCTTGGACTCGGACTTGAACAGTGGGGACTCGAGACTTGACTTCGACTCGAAATATAGTGACTCCACTACATCACACACTACTACTACTAGTAATAATAATTCATGTAATGTAAATTAGAAAGCACTTTTCAATGACCCACAGACGCTGACAATATGAGTAGACAAAAAACAAACAAACAAGAGGAACAAAAGGAGAAACGAGCATCAGGGAACAGATAGAAAACATATAGTGAAAGTAAGCAGGGATACATACTGTAGAAGGAGGGGGGAGTGGGAGAGAGAGGGGACGGGCAGACAAAAGGGGAGAGGAGAGAGGGAGCAGGGAAGGGTGGTAGATGTGGTTATGGGTAGGGGAGTTTTTATGCCTGGGGGGGGATTTGAAAATGGTGAGTGAGGGTGAGTCTCGGACGGGCTGGGGGAGGGAGTTCCAGAGACGGGCAGCTGCTCTGGAGAAGGCTCAATCGCCAAAGCTGCCGAGTTTGGATGGTGCAAAACGGTGAGGGGAACAGTGGATGAGGAGTGGAGGGCTCGGGAAGGTTGATGGGGAAGGAGGAGGTCAGTCAGGTACGGAGGCACCAGTTTATGGAGGGCTTTGAAGGTGATCAGCACTGGCAGGTGCACAGAACAATCTTGACTCACTCCATGAATTGGTGAGCGAGGCCTCCCTGTTTAGAAGAGCTGCCATAAGGATGTCATTTGTATTGGTTTTAGAGGAGCACTTTGAGTCTGACAGTCTAAATGCCATTTCAAAAGCCTTTCCACCGCACCCACATTTCCAGGGGGAGATATTATCATCGCAATCCCATTTTAGCAGCCCAGAGCTTTATATTTGTTGGTTTACAGCAGAGTTCTTTTAAACTGTCGCTCTTACAGCTCCATTATGGGCTGGCTTCTGATGGATCCCAGCATGGCAAGTGCACTAGTATACTGAAATAAGTGTGTGTCTCTGGGTGAGACACTAGTATACTGAAATAAGTGTGCGTCTCTGGGTGAGACACTAGTATACTGAAATAAGTGTGCGTCTCTGGGTGAGACACTAGTATACTGAAATAAGTGTGCGTCTCTGGGTGAGACACTAGTATACTGAAATAAGTGTGTGTCTCTGGCTGAGACACTAGTATACTGAAATAAGTGTGCGTCTCTGGGTGAGACACTAGTATACTGAAATAAGTGTGCGTCTCTGGGTGAGACACTAGTATACTGAAATAAGTGTGCGTCTCTGGGTGAGACACTAGTATACTGAAATAAGTGTGCGTCTCTGGGTGAGACACTAGTATACTGAAATAAGTGTGCGTCTCTGGGTGAGACACTAGTATATTTAAATAATGGCTGAGAAAGTCAATTCCTCATGTGTATGCGTGAATGCAAGTGTGCTCAGTCTAATTTCACAAGGTAAATACTGGCTAAAAAATGATCATGCTTTGTGCAAAACTGCAACTTAATGAAACACAACTCAGTCTATAGTATGTCTTACATTGTCCCTTTGAACTGTATGGGTGTTGTCATTGCAGTATGTACTGTTCAGAACTGTCATTACTGTATGTCTGCATCAATATCACAAAGACAATTCATGGGACATGGGTAATGATAGTGTTTCTGATGACACATATTAAATGTTACCTACTGTCTTGGCAGGTGAGTGAGGCTGGTTTCCCTACATGTCACACGCATGCAGTGAACAGCAACAAGGACGACGTCAATCCATGAAGGCAGAGGCAAGTCAAAGAGGAAAAAATAGAGAAGAAAAGAAAAACAAAACAGGCCAACCAAGAGAGTGTTGAGCAGAATCATGCAAAATCATAGAAAACCATATAATAGAATATGGTAGTGAACTTTAATAAGGAAAAAAATTAACAGAAAATAATGTGGCATTAAGTGACTAAAATGTGGCAAGATTTATAGTTATATGAAGTGAGTTGGAATGCTAAAAGTTAACAGTGTTAAAGGAGAATTATGGTTTTTTACAACCTGGACCTTATTTCCAGCTTTAATTCACCCTGATAACTTTGGTTTGATAAGCAAGCATGGAAATGTTAATCTGTTTTGACCTGCGAGCTGAAAACGAGGAATTTGGGGCATGAGAAATGCCCCAATGACAGCAGGCAGATGGTATAACATCTACTTTCAAGACCGTTAGACCAAATGAGCCTCTGTGCAGTGAGCACGAAACCAATCAAATGCTTGATGAGAACCATATTGGTTGAGAGAGAGAGAGAGAGAGAGAGAGAGAGAGAATATGTGTGTGAGAGAGAGAGAGAGAGAGAGAGATAGAGAGAGAGAGAGAGAGAGAGAGAGAATATGTGTGTGTGTGAGAGAGAGAGAGAGAGAGAGAGAGAGAGAGAGAGAGAGAGAGAGAGAAATAAGTGAATAAAAAGAGGCAAAAGGGGCAGCTGGGTAGTGTAGCGGTAAAAGCACTCGCCGACCCCCGCGGAGACCCGGGTTCAATTCCCAGCAGGAGTACATGTAGGCTACCTCTGGCTTGGTCAGATGTTCCGACACACAATTGATCATGTCTGCGGGTGGGAAGCTGGTGGGGTATAGTCTTGGTCGCTGCACTAGTGCCTCCTCTTGTGTGGGGGGGGGGGCGAAGATGTTCAATGACGAGGCAGAATAAGGCAGCTCACTCTTCAGCTCACTCTTCAGCTCCCCCTGGGCCTCTCCTCACTCTCTTCTAATCTCTGGATCAAACCATGAAAAAAGATCCCTCTTTTTCTGGGGGTCAGAGATGCCAAATCTAAACCACTTCCTCTTACTGGCCCGGGTCACTTCCTGTGTCAGACTGTAACCCTTCCTGAAGCGATCGAGGATTAGCCAGGGATTAGCGTGCCACTATAGAGTACCGCAGGCCGGAAGACCTGGATGTTAGCACTTCCTGGTTCCATGTGTAAAAGTCAATGGGATTTGATGGGGATTCTGATTAAAAAACTAGCATCGATTTCTAGGGTGGAGACTCTAGAGACGATGCGCAATGGGCGCAACATGTGGGATTTATGACATCCCTGATGATGTCACTCATGTCACGTTTTGTGTCACTTCGTGACACAAAATGTGATGCAAATCGTGACTAACAGACACGGCCCGCCTAGGCAATAAGGTCTGTGCTTAACAAAAGTTTATGAAACAGCAAACTTTGTGTTCAGCAAGATAAGCTTCACAAATGAGGACCACTTTTATGATTTTGAAGCGTAAATGCATTTGTTTAAAGTTGCAAATTTGTGAAGATTATCTCGCTGAACACAAAGTTCACTGTTTCATATAAACCTTTGTTAACCACAGACCGTATTTCATGCATTTAACCAAAATTCCCATATAAAATCCCATTGATTTTTACACGCAGGAACCAGGAAGTGCAGGGACTCATCATCACTGCACATGCAGATGAGGTAATCGGCTGAGGCTTCTAGCCCATTTCACCTCTGAATGAAAACGTAAATACATTGAGAGAACTGCCATAAAGATAAAGTAAGGATGTGTCGGCGTTGGAATCAGCAAAAGTGATGAGACGATGAAATGCTATTCTAAACAGCATCGCATCAGGAGGCCTGATTGGAATTTGAAACCATCCCCTTTTTTGTTTCAGCACTTTCCCCTTCTCTCCGCAAATCCCTGAAACTAGTTTAGCCCAAGAGTTTGGTTTCAATCCCTGAAACTAGTTTAGCCCCAGAATTTGGTTTTAATCCCTGAAACTAGTTTAGCCCCAGAGTTTGGTTTCAATCCCTGAAACTAGTTTAGCCCCAGAGTTTGGTTTCAATCCCTGAAACTAGTTTAGCCCCAGAGTTTGGTTTTAATCCCTGAAACTAGTTTAGCCCCAGAGTTTGGTTTTAATCCCTGAAACTAGTTTAGCCCCAGAGTTTGGTTTTAATCCCTGAAACTAGTTTAGCCCCAGAGTTTGGTTTTAATCCCTGAAACTAGTTTGGCTGCCAAGTTTGGTTGTAATGCCTGAAACTTGTTTAGCCCCATAGATTGGTTTTAATCCCTGAAACTAGTTTAGCCCCAGAGTTTGGTTTTAATCCCTGAAAATATTATTGTATAACTAGCTGGTCGCTGACAGGAGCATGGCCGTAACTAACTATGAGGACGGGGAGGTCCGGACCTCCCCTAATATTTCAGAGAGAAAAAAAAAAAAAAATAGTCAGTGGGCGTGTCTCATTCTAGGCTGTGAAAACGAGCAGAAGGGGAAGAAGGCAGTGACAACATGGAGAAAAATAATTTGCAGTGGTCTCCTGAGGAAACCAAATGTTTAGTGGCGATTTGGGCATCTACCGAATCTCAAGAAAAGCTAGAAAGCAGTACAAGAAAGAGCAAGTCATATGCCGAACTTGCAGAAGAGAGGGCCAAGGCTGGGTTCACTCGAACGCCAGACCAAATAATTAATAAACTTAAAAAAATAAAAATAAATTGAAGGAGGACTACCGAATAATGTCCTCCCACTTTGGTTCCGCTTAAACTGGTGTGAACACGGGCTGGTTCGCCAGAAAGCACCAAGGTTCTGAGACTCCAGAACGGAGCCAGAGCCAGAACGAGAACCGTGTCTGTCTGAAAGCGGTATAAGTGAATTAAGTTAGTTTCAGTCACACACCCTCACAGCCAGCGCCAAGGCTCAGCAAACCTCTAATTTGACTCCATTAAAATTGAACCTCTGATTGGTTAGCTGGATGCATTTTCGAGCATGTGCGTGTGCCCGCATGCGTGTGTGCGATTAAATGGGGCGATGTGTGTGTGATTAACTTAATTAACACTGGCTAAGGCTAAGTTAGGCACAACCCTCTTACACTATGAGGGAACACAAAGCAATGTGTTGAACCAATACTGGCTGGTACGTCTTTAAACAATCTGAGGTCCTAGTATGTTTGTATCCGAGGGTATTACTGGAAATAGAACCAGTACAGAACTTTTTTTTAAATTAACAATTCAATCCAATTGTGATTATACAGATGCACTAATGAGTTTGCTTTCTACACATACAAGTATCAGTATAATTATTGTGTGTGTGTGTGTGTGTGTGTGTGTGTGTGTATATGTGTGTGTGTGTGTGTGTGTGTGTGTGTGTGTGTGTGTGTGTGTGTGTGTGTGTGTGTGTGTGTGTGTGTGTGTGTGTGTGCGTGCGTGTGTGTGGGAGAGAGAGTGAGAGACTGTGTGTTGGGTGTCCTTACACATAGGGGTTGTTAAGTGTTCGAATTGCATGTGTGTGTGTGTGTGTGTGTGTGTGTGTGTGTGTGTGTGTGTGTGTCTTACCCACGTAGAGCTGGCTGAACAGCTCTAGCCTTGTGTGTCCCTGTGCAGGTGCAGGCCGAGACGCCCAATGGGTCAGATCCAACTGAAGCACCGCCTCTTTCACGTTCCGCTCGGCCATCACGCGATGCCATTGGTCATCATTCAGGGGCGTGGCCGAATGCACCGTCAGCTCCACCGGTCCGTTTCCAACGTCGAAGGAGAAGGAGACAACCGTCGGAGCTGCAGAGAGAGAGAGAGAAAGAGAGAGGGAGAGAAAGAGAGAGAGAGAGAGAGGGAGAGAGAGAACCAATTTCATTTCATTTCATTTATTGAGTTTAAAATTACAGGGACAGTGCACATTAATAAACATTTCTGTAAATGCGCCAGTTTAGCCAGCTTGGCTAATTTTCAACCGTAGTCCCTGGGCAGTAAGATGGTAAAAACTGCTAATGTGTTAATGTTAATGTTAATTCACATTTAACATTATGGAGCAAAACTTAGACATGAGGTAACTAAAGACATTGCTGATGACAAAATAGAATGATTTCAAATGTTGTCAGAAATTACACTTATTTTATGAAAACGTGCATGCTGGAGAATTATCGAGCCGATTTACACCAGCTTTGCTAATTCCAACAATCGGAGGTGAAATACCAATCGTATAGTAACCTGATATCAGACTGAATTGTCAACTCGTTACACTCCATTTCCCTCTTCTAGTTTGAGATTGCACTCTGTTTACGTTATTTCTACGAGGGGAATCCCCAGGTGAATTCCATTCCAACTAACCAATCACGAGAGACCAACGGATCGGCTGAATCTAACTTTAGTTAATCCAGTACTTGGGAGAAAGCCAAATAACATCTCCCCTTTGAATATGCCTTCAAAGCAGACTGCCATTTGGATGTCATAGTACTGTAAGTGGTACTTTTAACACTTTGAGTGCCACGGCCCTTGGGCAAAAGGTTGCTTGCTGTGCCACATAGGCCGCAATGCATTGTAATATAGCCATATCATTTTTTGTGTTCCTCTTATATGGACAACCAATAGCCTCAATGAAACTTTGAACCCTTCTGTTTCATTTTAAAAAAAAAGTGTGTTTATAAACCGTTCCATTTTGGAAATACACCCCTCTGAAAAAGAGTGTTTTCGACCGAAAAAAGCAGGGTGAAATTAGTTTCTGAGATAATCACATCTTTATGTTAGAAAGGGCGACAGAATGAATTCTGCTTTGAGTTGAACAAAATGCTATAGCTAAAATGAAAGGTTAGAATGTCTAGTTTACCTGCGGGAAAAAGTATGTCAAAAGAATGTGTTGTTTTTTTTCTACAAATTTTAGTTTACAGCTTGGTCTAACATCAAAATGTTCACTTTCATGGGGTCATGCTGGATAATGAAGTCCATATTTCCACAAAGAAAGAAGATATCAACTTTTATTTTTTATTTTTATGAAACTACACATTGAAAGCTTTCATTTGATGTGTAACATAATAACAATATTCAAAACACAACATGTCCTGCACTGTTTTATCTTCTTCACATGGACCTTCAAAATATTTGGAAATCAAGACAACTTTATGTAAACATAGGCCAAATAATGAATTCTCCTTTGAGTTGAACAAAATGCTATAGCTGGAATGAAAGGTTAGAATGTCTAGTTTACCTGCGGGAAAAAGTATGTGAAAAGAATGTTTTGTTTATTTTCTACAAATATCTGTATACATCTTGGTCTAACATCAAAATGCTCACTTTCATGAGGTCATGCTGGATATTGAAGTCTCTATTTACATAGGGAAACAATATATCACCTTTATTTTTTATTTTTATGAAACTACACATTGAAAGCTTTCATTTGATGTGTAACATAATAACAATATTCAAAACACAACATCTCCTGCACTGTTTTATCTTCTTCACATGGACCTTCAAAATCGTTGGAAATCAAGACAACTTTATGTAAACATATGCCAAATAATGAATTCTCCTTTGAGTTGAACAAAATGCTATAGCTGAAATGAAAGTTAGAATGTCTAGTTTACCTGCGGGAAAAAGTATGTGAAAAGACGACAGCCCACCGGACTATAAACAATAGACCTCATCTACTTTTTTTTTTTTTTTTTTTTTTTTTTGGGGTTGGGGGGGTGAGGTGGGGGAGGGAGTGGGGAGAGGATGAAACTGTCACTGGGAATGATACTCGAAGTAGCAGGGGTACAGGCAGAGAGGGAGGTAGTCACATTTGGGGCAAACGTATTTTGTCTCTTTTCTGAGTCCTTTCGCTGCGCAGTGCGCACATCGCCTGTAGGCCTTGTCCTTCGTGGGTGGCACCTCGACTGGCTGTGGGACATGTCCTTCAAAGTCCACAGTCGCGGAAGCGGAAGCGGAAGCGGACCGTTTCCGCGGGTGGATGGGCGTGGCTTGGCGAGGAGGAGGTTGGTCACCTGCCGCCGGAGGAGGAGGGGGGGGGGGACAGATGCCTCCGTCCAGGACTTGATCACCGACAGGGTGAAGTCTTTGAGCGTTTTGCAGCTGGCCGTTGGGTTGCGGTTTCTGTATACGATGAAGGCATTGCTGATCGCGATCTCCATCAGGTACGCCACGAATTTGGAGCTCCATTTCGCCGTCTTCCTGATGAATGGGTAATAGCTGATCTTCTGATCTAGCCGATCTACACCATTCATGTACTGGTTGTAGGCCACGACGCATGCTGGTTTTTGTTGGGGGACTCTCTCACTTTGGCCTTTCTGTCTCACCTCTACGGTCTTCATGTCATCCGTGTGGAAGGTGGTGATCATCCTCACGATCCGCTTGTCTCGCCACGCCAGGACCATCACTGCGTCATTGTGGAGAGCGCGTCGTTCACCGACTGCCAGATCCGACATGCTGACCTGCCGGATTGACGGTGGTTCTCCCCTGTTCACACGGAGTGTGCCGGCTGAGTCTATGTGGAGGCTGAGGAGAAGTCGACACATGGACTCACTGTTGTAGAAGTTGTCCATGAGGCGGTGGCCAAAACCCTCAAGGCCGTCGACCAGGAAGCGCACGGTGTCCTGCAGTGTGTTGCTTGTTCCACAGTAGGGCTTCATGGAGTAGCAATAGCCGTTTTCAGAATCGCAGAGTATGTAACTTTTGATGCCGTACTTGACTGGTTTTGCAGGGTTGTACACCTTGAACCGCAGTCTCCCGCGCCAGAGAAGCATGCCCTCGTCCACACTGATGTTCTGTGAGGGCCGGTACATCTCCCTGAATTTGCAGAGGAGCAGGTCCAGGACGAGACGCACTTTGTGCAGCGGGTCGCTGCCATCGACCTCCCGGTTGTCACTGAAGTGAATAAAGCGCCATATTATCTGGTACCTGTTCCGTGGCATTGTTTTCCTGAAATATGGCGTTTCAAGTGCAAGTTCAACAGACCAGTATTCCGCGATGCTGGGTTTCTTTATGAGGCCGGTGAGGAAGAGCAAACCCAAAAACCGCTTCAGCTCTACCACCGTCAGCGGAACCCAGGCATTTGCCCTGGAGAATGGGAGACGCAGCTGATGGAGGACAGCAATGCACTGTTGTGCATAAGTGTTTGTCTGCTCAACAATGAGCTGCAGCAGCTCCTCGCAGAGGTAGAGCTCCACGAAGTCGACAGGCTGGTCGGACTGGATTGATGCTGCCGCGTTGCTAGGACCTGCCACTCCCGTGAACGGCAAGCTCTTGGGGCTCCAGTCACCCGTTCCTCGCCAGCTTGGCGGGTCCTCCTGATGGCGAGTCTTGCCAGCTGAATAAAAATAAAATAAAATAAAAATAATATGAAATAAAAGGTTTTTCTTCAGACAATTGTGATATGTAAACAAGCTGTCTTTTTGACAAAATCCAATAATTAGAAGCCTTGTGTTGACAAAAATAAACTGAATAAAAAAGGTTCCCACCTCTTTTGCGCCCAACTGCACTTGAAGAAGGTGGTGGTGGTGGTGGTGGATCCTCCGACTCTTCTGTCGTAAAAGTGAATTTATAAAAATATGAAATTGAAATTTCTTGAAGGAAAAAAGTTTATGTTTTCATTCACTATCAGATTGAATTGGAATTCTAAAATGGCCTTGATCTCACCTTCATCACTGGACTGCAAACGTGCAAGACGTGGGAAGCTGGAGGAAGCCCCTTGGTTTTCGTCATCCTCACTGTCCTCCAACTCTGAAATTGTATATTTTACATGGTATTAGAATAGGCTAAATAATTCAGGATTGTTATTCTTACCAAGCTTTTATTTACGAAAATAAATGGCTGAATAATAAAAGGTGTGTGTGCGTGTGTGTGTTTATTTTTTTTACATTTGTACCTCTACTTTTCAAGAAGCCAGTCTGCCAAGATCTACCAGTCCAGTTTCAACATTGCAAATGCACACACGCATACTACACAGACACAGTTTCCAGCCTGCATAGTAAAGTCGCCACAACACACTCCCTCTTTGTTTGTTTGTCTGTCTGTCTCTCTCTCTCTCTCTCTCTCCCGATCTACTGGTTGGGCATCACTGCTATATACTGTAAGTCACTTTTAGTAGGCTACTTTTTGCTCTCCTATGAAGATGATGATGATACATTGTTCTGTTTGTCCTGAAATGTAGATTTAGCTGTATACCTGACACATGAATTTCCTGCAAAGGATCAATAATAACGTATATATATCTAGGTTCTTACCTCTAGAAGACGACGCCACGGGCAACTCAGGAGTCTCCTCCTCCTCATCTGTATCCAAAGTGAGAGTTTATAAAAATATGATATATATGATTGAAGGAAAAAAGTGTTTTCAATATCAGATGATCGTAAATCGATCTCACCATCGCTGGAGTCCAAAAAGGCACCACTCGGTGCAGGCGGTTGCCAGTCTGAATCCCTAGTATCGTCATGTTCAGAGGAAGAGACCGGCTCGTCGGAGTCCGTCTCCGGGAGACCTCTCGACTCAACAGCGCGGTCCAGGGCCTGCTGTAATGTGAGCTGCCCGGCAGCAGGCTGGGGACGCTTGCGCCTAGGCATCCCTACAGCTAAGCTAGCTCTAGACTAGCCAACTAGCCAACTAAACACACACACACACACACACACACACACACACACACACACACACACACACACAACACACAACACACAGAGACAGACACAGACAGACAGAGACGCACAAACACATTTTTTTTTTTTTTTTTTTTTTTTTTTTTACACACACTACACTAACTAATAACTATACGCTAACGCTACTACTGCTGCCTGCTAAACTAATCGACCTAACGCTATCACAAACACTCACACACACACGCGGCCCTCACACACACACCTCAAACACCCAAGCACTCACCTCAAATACACCAAACGCTCAACACTCACCACAATCTCACAAACTAATCTATCTGATGCTATCAATCTATCTATCTATCTATCTATCTACCTATCTGATCTAAATATACCGCTAATAACTATCTAATGCTCAATGCTAATTCTCAATGCTAATTCTCAATGCTATCTATCGTATGCTACCATCTGCTATCACCAAGGGACTGAAGCGATTTCCCAAACTCAGTCAAGACAAAGGAGTCGGGGGGGGCGGCGCGCTTTGATCGCGTCGATTTTTTAAGGTGGCGCCGTGAGATCCATTGAAGGAAATTATGTTGACAGGCTGCGTACGACCTTAAGCTGCACAAATATGGAAAAATATGATTTTGGATTTATTGACGCCATTTGGCGTCGCTGGCACTCTACGGTAAATTTCTCTTGACGCCATATGGCGTCGCTGGCACTCAATGTGTTAATAGATTTAAAACAGCCTCCATAGCAGAATCTCTTTCATCTATGGCGGCCACCATTGCTGTCAGCGCACTTGACAACGGCTTGACAACGTCATTAGTTCCGCCCGTTGCGCTGTTTATTGATTGGCTAATCGTTAGTTTACAGATTCAATCTAACCACATGATTGACTGGAAGACTGTTTCCAACATATGAGTGGTGGTTCCTCCTGAACAAATCCCAAGAGAGCATTTGGTGTTACATTCCTGTGAGATCACAGTTTCTGACATAATTGACGAATCAGGAGTCAGCAGGATAATCTCAGTTATATAATTTAGTAGCTGGTACAACATACTTGCCTAATTGTCTAGTATGAGCATATGACTGAAAGACAAAATAAAAGTGAAATCGGTCAGAGGGCACACTATCTCATGCCTTTTGGTTCTGCCCTTCACTAACGGGATTCTGGGCCAAAATATTTGACTGGTACTCCTACGCTTACAAAGTAACCCTGCAGCCGGAGGCAGAACTCGCCATCTTCGGCTGCTCTGAGTCCTCTCTGAACTTCCCTAAGGCTGTGCAGCAATCTCTGACGCTGGGGACAACTGTTGCTAAAAGACTGATTTTAAAGGAATGGAAGTCTTCTTCTTCACCTTCTTTTCAGGTGTGGCTGGTGGACATGATCTCTGTTATACAGATGGAGAGGCTGATGTTCCTGAGACCCAACTCGCTTAGAAGGTTCTCAAAAATCTGGGACCCCTTTTTGGCTTACTTTGACGAAGTCAAGAATGACTAGTGACTGAGGTTAGGGGTGATAGACTGCTTACCTGGATGGTTTTCCATGGACCCCTTTCGTACGACCCAATGCATAATATCTTGTACAAGCACATAAGCACATATGGGGCTGGTAGCACCACGTTACAATACTAATTGTCAAAGATGTGGTTTTTTGTTTGTTTGTTTTTTGTTTTCCTGTGTCTGAGCTTGTTTGTCTTGTTTGTTTATTGTTCTGTAAAAATTAGAAAATGAAATATATTTAAAAGAAAAGTGAAATCGGTCATTACAGGTACGTGTGTGATGCAAAGCGTT
>NC_139624.1:76037033-76069533 GCF_964638095.1 Poromitra crassiceps
TCTTGGCTGCTGAGGTGCTTCTCTAGGCTACATTATTATGATGTGATTTGGGAGTTTTACAGTCAAATACATAAACATTAATCTACATTAATCAATATAGTGCACATGAGAGGAAAGTAAACAACTCTCATTATGCTCAACCAATCCTGGAAAAATGCATTCTTCAATAGGCTACTAATGCATTAACAGACAAAAAGTTAAGTAAAAAAAAGTGTTCGCAGAGAAAGTAAATATTTTTAACCAAATAGCCTATATGTTTCTCAAATATAGGCTACCCATTTAGTTAGGAGTTTATAGCTGAAAAGCTATCTATTAGTTAATTGTTAATTAAGCACTACAAGCTTTAAGTAGCCTATCAATCTAAATGCTTTCTTGAAACAATCTAAGTTATGATTTACTACCACTGGCGCCCCACCCCGCCCTCGGCCCTGGTGGTCGTGTGGCCCCGAGGAGCGGCGGGGCCCCTGCTGCGGGGGCGTCCTTTATTTTTCTACATGAAAGGTGGCAACCCTACGAATGCATGACGTTCACATAAAAATATACATGTAACATCTTACCGAGAGGGAGAGAGAGCAGCCATCGCTAACAGCAAAGCTAAGTAACTAGCGGATCAGAAAACAATGTACACAGCCATGTGATTAATGAGAAAGTCGGTAAAAGAAGGAGAGAGCTGCGAGTGCTTATGCATAACTAGTGCATGTTTAAGTGTACAGCGGGTAATGAGAATATAGCGAGGTTAACCGTGTTGCACCTCCAGCTGCACCTCCAGGCTAGTGTCCTCTAGAGAGAGAGTGGCGTCAGCGGAGGACCAAAATGCAAGACTCATTAGCCAATGAACAGCCAGGAATGGGTCTCGCGCTACTTTTGCATGCTAAAATAAAGCTGATAATGTACAATTTGATTCAAGGGGGAAAAACCGCTTTCAGAGTACAACACAAATTGTCTATTTTACTGAAACACGAAAGTGCTGCTTAATCCAGGACCTTACTTCCTGGAACTCTTGAGAGTAAAAAACTGGTCCATTGGCATGAATGGAGATGTCGGGACTCTTCTATCTAGATGGCTCTGCTCCAGGCTAGCCAGCCAGTCATGACGCCTTCAGGGTGCCTCAAAAAAGTTTGCACGTAACCTCGTATCCCCAGCATCCCCAGGCTCCCTGTTTGAGACAGGCAAATGTCTCAAACATAGACTGATATCACTGGATGTTGTGAAGAGTACATGGCTATATAATTTGTAAAGATTTTATTATAAAAAAAGATATGCTGTATTCTGTTCTTAAAATGTTTTATACTTTTTTTGAAAGATAATTTTATTTAGAATTGTTTTATTTATTTTTAATATATTTCATGTTTTTTTTTTTAAGTTTAGTTGTGTTTCTGATTTATTAGGTCTTGAGTATTGAATCAGTATCGAGTATCTTATCGATATCGAGTATCGTGATACTAAACTTGGTATCGGTATCAAAGTCCAAATTTTGGTATCGTGACAACACTAGTCTGTGATACCGTGAAACCGTGGTCTTTTTGTCCAAGGTTATCATACCGTCAAAAACTCATACCGGCACAACCCTAGATATCATTTGTTTATTATATCGCAATCGCAAATCGCAATATTGTCCACAATAATCGCAATCGCGCCTTTTCCCCAAATCGTGCAGCACTACTATCTTCTCTCCCGCGCTGTGCACCCATACCAAACTAGATATTTACTGTATGTGTGTGTTTGTGTGTGTACGTTTGAAAGACAAACACCAGCCCCCTTTGGCCAACATCACTTTGCATGTATAGTGTCAGCCTACAGTGTTTTTCTTGCTAGGATATACTGTATGTGTGCAGTATCTGTGCGACATTGTACACAACCTAGTTTAGCTGCAGGAAAGAAAAGGCAAAGAAGAGGCAAAGAAGAGACAAAGCTGATGGTGCTATTAGGTCACTGAAACCAGCTTCCATAATGTCATTATTACAGTATTTTTTTCTGATTTCCCCCTGCTGCCCCGGTTGGTGCTCCACCCCCTCTGCCGATCTGGGGACACATGCACAGTTGCCAGCCGCTTCTTTTCACCCGACAGCGGAGCTCCACTGGCAGGACATGTAGCATGTGGGAGGATCACGCTATTCCCACCAGTTCCCTTCCGCCCCGAACAGGCCGACCAGAGGAGGCGCTAGTGCAGCCACCAGGACACACACCCTCAATCCGACTTCCCACCCACAGACACCAGCCAATCGTGCCTGTATGGACGCCCGACCAAGCCGGAGGTAACACGGGGACACAAACCTGTGACACTCGTGTTGGTAGGCAGGGAATCGCTTACATAATGTCATTGACTGTAATGGCTCTGGAGAGTACTTTGGCTCAAAATAGCGTCTGTTGAGTTTGTGTCTAGCAGGTCTTCTGGAACCAAATGTTCACATCACTTTGAATTACAATGAAATGCAATTATCCATCTATCACTGACAGCCATTCCACGGCAATAGCCCACTTCACAATGCGATTATCCATGATTAAATTGAAGGCCAAGATAAGAACACAAGTAGGAAAGCGAGAAGTCAGAGGGGCTATGTTAAGTAGTTACTGACATCACTTATTCTGAAGGAGTGGAAGTCCCACTCTCCATCTTCTTTTCAGCTGTGGCTGGCGGACATGGTTTTCGGTTATGCGTATGGAGAGACTCAGGTTCCTGAGGACCAACTCACTTACGAAGTTTTCAACTATTTGGGACCCGCTCCTACTCCTCCTACTTTGACGAGGTTAGAAACAACGAGTAACTCGCCCAGCTCATTTCTCATGGACTCCTTGCATGGGATTTCATGTACAGCATCTCTTTACATTACATTACATTACGTCATTTGGCAGACGCTTTTATCCAAAGCGACTTACAGTAACACACTTTTTGTCAGCAATAGAGCAATCAACTATGGAGCACAGTCTATGACAACTACAAATCCTGAAGGAACAGTGGTACGAGTTTTAGTTTAGGGATTTTTTTTTTTTTTTTTTTTTTTTTTTTTTTTAATATTAAATAAAGAGAGAGAAAGAAGAGAGAGAAAGAAGTTAGATCAAGAGGGGCCCAGGTGGAGCCTGAAAAGGTGAGTCTTTAGTCTTTTCCGAAAGATCGGCAGTGATTCAGCGGTCCTGACCGAAGGTGGCAGCTCGTTCCACCATTGGGGTGCCAGGGAGGAGAAGAGTCGAGATCGGGATGAGCGACTTTTGAGCGCCCGTAGCGAAGGAGGAGCGAGGCGCCCTGCACTGGTAGAGGAGCGAAGGGAGCGGTGAGAGGTTTGGAACCTGACCATAGATTGCAGGTACAGGGGAGCTGACTGGTGTACTGCCCTGTAGGCCAGTACCAGTGTCTTGAATTTGATGCGAGCTGAGATGGGAAGCCAGTGGAGGTCCCGGAAGAGGGGAGTGACATGAGAGAATTTGGGTTGGTTGAATACCAGACGGGCAGCAGCGTTCTGAATGAGCTGAAGCGGTCGGATGTCGGTGGCAGGTAGGCCAGCCAGGAGCACGTTGCAGTAGTCCAGGCGAGGGACGATAAGTGACTGGACCAGGAGTTGAGTCGCTTCTCTTGTGAGGAAGGGACGGATTTTGCGGATGTTGTAGAGGGAGAACCTACAGGAGCGTGCTGTCGCAGCTATGTTGGCAGAGCAAGACAGCTGGTTGTCGAGGATCACCCCAAGGTTCTTAGCTGTTTGGGAGGGCAGTACAGTGGTGTTTTCGATGGAGATGGAGAGATCTGTGAGAGGACAGTCTTTCCCTGGGAGGAAGAGTAGCTCTGTCTTACCAAGGTTGAGCTTGAGGTGGTGGGCAGACATCCAGTCGCCAATGTCCTTGAGACATGCAGAGATGCGAGCCTCGATTTGAGTGTCGGAGGGGGGGAAGGAAAGGAAAAGTTGGGTGTCATCAGCATAGCAGTGATAAGAGAAGCCATGAGAAGAGATCACATAGGCAAGAGATCTGATATAGAGAAGAAAAAGTAAGGGGCCCAGGACTGAGCCCTGGGGGACACCAGTGGTAAGAGGGCAGGATCTGGAGACGGACCCTCTCCATAAGACCTGGTATGAGCGGTTCGAGAGATAGGAAGCAAACCAGGATAGTGCAGAACCTGAAATGCCGAGGTCAGACAGAGTGGAAAGAAGGATTTGGTGATTGACTGTATCGAAGGCAGCAGAGAGGTCAAGGAGGACAAGGACAGAGGAGAGGGATGAGGCCTTAGCAGTGTGAAGGGCCTCTGTGACAGCAAGAAGAGCTGTCTCAGTGGAGTGCGAAGCCTTGAAACCGGACTGCAGAGGGTCCAAGAGGTCATTCTGGGAGAGATAGAGAGAAAGTTGTTCGGACGCTGCTCGTTCAAGGGTTTTGGAAAGG
The DNA here is from genome assembly GCF_964638095.1 of Poromitra crassiceps. Classification (NCBI taxonomy): domain Eukaryota; kingdom Metazoa; phylum Chordata; class Actinopteri; order Beryciformes; family Melamphaidae; genus Poromitra; species Poromitra crassiceps. Next base: position 76,041,399 of record NC_139624.1, read on the forward strand.
AATGAGAGAAGAGAGACAGGTCTGTAGTTCTGAATAGCAGTAGGGTCAAGGGAGGGTTTCTTAAGCAGAGGCTTGACTCTTGCAGCCTTTAGATCAGGCGGAACAAGACCAGAGGACAGAGAGGAGTTTATGAAGGTAGTGAGGAAGGGAGATATGTCAGGTGAGATGGTTTGGAGGAGAGAGGAAGGGATGGGATCGAGGGGGCAGTAAGTGGCTCGGTTTGAGCTGATGAGTTCAAGCACCTCATCGGGAGAGAGGGGGGAGAAGGAAGGAAATCCAGGGACCGCGGGCCGAGGAGCAGGATTGGAGTTGGGAGTGTTAGTGAGGGTGCTTGGAGGATGGAAGGAGGAGCTGATGTCATCCACCTTTTTAGTAAAGAAGGTTACAAAATCGTCAGCAGAGAGGGAGGAGGGAGGGGGGGGGCGGGGGAGGGTTGAGGAGCGTAGAGAAGGTGGAGAACATTTTACTGGGGTTGGATGCAGAGGACTGGATTTCAGAGATGAAGAAGGAGGTTTTTGCTTTGGAGACAGCAGAGGTGAAGTTGGAGTGAATAAGATGGTAGGAAGAGAGGTCTTCAGGGTGGTGTGATTTTCTCCATTTTCTCTCAGCTGCCCGAAGCTCTGTTCGATGAGTTCGCAGAGTTTCGGTTAGCCAGGGAGCAGGGGGAGAGGATCGGGCAGGTTTAGTGGTGAGAGGGCAGAGAGAATCAAGAGCAGAGGAGAGAGAGGATAGAAGAGTGGTGGAAGCCTTGTCAGCGGACAGGAGAGCAAACTGCTCGGCTGAGGGAAGCAAGGAGAGGACGGTAGAAGAGAGGGAGTCAGGTGAGAGAGTTTTTAGGTGGCGTCGGGTGGTGATAGAGTGAGGGGGTGATGGGAGGGAGGAGGGGATGGGGATGGGAAGAGAGAAGGTGATAAAGTGGTGGTCAGATACAGGAAGAGGGGTCACAGTGAGGTTAAAGGTGGAGCAGGATCTGGTGAAGACCAGGTCAAGCACATTTCCTGCTTTGTGAGTAGGAGGAGATTGAGAGAGGTAGAGGTCAAAGGATGAGAAGAAGTTAAGGAAAGGGAGAGAATTTAAGGTTACTGGCTGGATGTTGAAATCACCCAGCAGGATGAGTGGAGTACCATCCTCAGGAACGAAAGAGAGAAGGGTGTCCAGCTCGTCCAGAAAGTCGCCTAGTGGACCAGGCGGGCGGTAGATTACCACATCTCTTGTAAGCACTTATGCACCTTATGCGGCTGGTAGCATCATATGTAATGTTGGTATGTTTGTGTGTGTGTGTGTGTGTGTGTGTGTGTGTGTGTGTCTGAGTTTGTTTTGCTTTTGTCTGTTCTAAAAATGTAAAAATGAAAACAAAATATTTAAAAGTAGTTACTGACATCACACACATCACACAAGACATCCTGCTTAGGCTTATAAAGGGCTATGGGGGGGTCTGGAAGACACATAGACACGCACACACACACACACACACACACACACACACACACACACACACACACACACACACACAGCGCCCCTTGAATGTCTCCCCACAACTATTTCAAACTTAACTTATTATTTCGCTGCCAAGCGGATCGCTTGAAAATAGGAAAATGTGCTGGAGCTGTAAAGCAATGCGAAGCAATGTGTGTACTTAGAGTGACACTGTGGTGATTCTGCATTCATTCATAAATAGGGACAATACATTTTAATTTTCTTTCCGCAACACACTGTGGACTGAAGACAGCCCCCGTCCATACGTCAGAACACACCGTGTACTGAGGACAGCCCCCGTCCATACGTCAGAACACACCATGGACTGAGGACAGCCCCCGTCCATACGTCAACACACCGTGGACTGAGGACAGCCCCCGTCTATACGTCAGAACACACCGTGGACTGAAGACAGCCCCCGTCCATACGTCAACACACCGTGGACTGAGGACAGCCCCCGTCTATACGTCAGAACACACCGTGGACTGAGGACAGCCCCCGTCCATACGTCAACACACCGTGGACTGAGGACAGCCCCCGTCCATACGTCAGAACACACCGTGGACTGAGGACAGCCCCCGTCCATACGTCAGAACACACCGTGGACTTAAGACAGCCCCCGTCCATACGTCAGAACACACCGTGGACTGAAGACAGCCCCCGTCCATACGTCAGAACACACCGTGGACTGAAGACAGCCCCCGTCCATATGTCAGAACACACCGTGGACTTAAGACAGCCCCCGTCCATACGTCAGAACTAGGCAAGCTGCTGGGAGTTGGTGGTTGGTGTCTCTCCCTGCGGAGAGCCCATGGCGGCTCTGGCTGAGGCCAAGCAACAACTTGCCAGCCTCTCCACACAGCCTCAGCTGCTCAAGTTAAATTAACTGGATGGAGGTTAACACAATAATAACTGTGTTCAAACCAGGACCGCTGAAGACAGGGGCGTCTTGAAAGTTTTCTCAAATGTCCCCCCTCCCCGCCACTCGAACACCATTTTGGTGTGTGTGTGTGTGTGTGTGTGTGTGTGTGTGTGTGTGTGTGCGTGTGCGTGTGCGTGTGTGTCTATGTATACTATGTGTGTTGACAGGTTGCACCCAGTGCTCATCATCGCATGGCTATCTAGACTGCTGGATTAAACCTCACACAGAAAAGGGAGAGAGAGAGGCAGAGAGAGAGTGCAACATTACTCACACACACACACACACACACACACACACACACACACACACAAACACACAAAATAATTTTTAGACACACGTGACACGTCTTACATTTGAGCTCCAAGCGTATGAAGTCGGTGTTGCCGAGGTTCTCCAGGAAGACCCCGTAGGGGGCGCTGGTCTTGAAATAGAAGGAGATGTCAGCACTGATCTCGCCCTGGAAGGTGGCAAAGTGCAGGTAGGAGGACGGGGTGGTGAAGGAAGCAGCGTTCCAGTAGTTGCCTGGGGGAAAACAACAACACATAGAAACCAATCACAGTTCTGAACAACAGTGCTTAGCTGCAGCCTTTTGCTCCATTAGCACTGCATCAAACACTAGAACCCGTTGTGATCTGATAAGCATAAAAATAAATTCATTTATACGAAGGGATTCATTTCAAATGCATCCATTTTCCTTTCATTCCAAAAAGCTATTACAGTATACAGTATCTACTTTGGATAAACATCGTTATCTCATGTCCGTTGTTTAATCAGATTCATTGAATATCTACATTGTAAAAATGACGTCATCCTTTCAATGCTATTTTCTTAATGTAACCATCATTTCTGGTAACTTGGATAATATTGAACAGTGAGCTCATCATATAAAGATGAGGCCTAGAAGGAGACTGTGAGACTTTGTAAATGGGGACGTGTGAAGGTGTGAAGGTGTGAAGGGAGGATTTTAGCAGGACAACTTTTCTAATGACTTTTGAATGAAGGCAAATGAGCAGCTGCTAATGAAGACAAAGGACTAAGCAGCTGCTGATGAATTATCAGACTGTGGTTGATGAAGTGACTTTTCGGCTCTCCTCCCCACATCTGTGTGTGTGTGTGTGTGTGTGTGGGGGGGGGGGTGTCTCTGTCTCTCTGTGTATCACTCTCTCTCTTCCAATGTCTCTGTGTGTGTGTGTGTGTGTGGGGGGGGGGGGGGGCTGTCTCTCTCTCTGTCCATGTCTCTGTCTCTCTGCCCCCTCAAGCTTGACAAAGAGGAGGAGAAAGTTAGGAGAGGAGAGCGTGAAGAAGATGGGGAGGAGAAGAGGAAAGAGGTGGACAGGCGAGGATGAGAAGAGAGAATGGAGGAGAGAGGTCAGTGAAGGGGAGAGGAAGGTCAGAGAGAGGTTAGAGAGGAGGAGCTGCAGGCGTATGGAGGGGAGGAAGAGGAGGAGAGCAGTATAGAGTGAGGTACATGTAGAGGAGAAGCTGCATGCGTATGGAGGGCAGGGGGAGGAAGAGGAGGAGGGCAGTGATGGTAGAGTGAGGTACATGTAGAGGAGGAGCTGCAGGCGTATAGAGGGCAGGGGGAGGAAGAGGAGGAGGGCAGTGATGGTAGAGTGAGGTACATGTAGAGGAGGAGCTGCAGATGTATGGAGGGCAGGGGGAGGAAGAGCAGGAGGGCAGTGATGGTAGAGTGATGTACATGTAGAGGAGGAGCTGCAGACATATGGAGGGCAGGGGGAGGAAGAGGAGGAGGGCAGTGATGGTAGAGTGAGGTACATGTAGAGGAGGAGCTGCAGATGTATGGAGGGCAGGGGGAGGAAGAGGAGGAGAGCAGTGATGGTAGAGTGAGGTACATGTAGAGGAGGACCTGCAGACGGATGGAGGGCAGGGGGAGGAAGAGGAGGAGAGCAGTGATGGTAGAGTGAGGTACATGTAGAGGCGCAGGCGTATGGAGGGCAGGGGGAGGAAGAGGAGGAGGGCAGTGATGGTAGAGTGAGGTACATGTAGAGGAGGAGCTGCAGACGTATGGAGGGCAGGGGGAGGAGGAGGAGGAGAGCAGTGATGGTAGAGTGAGGTACATGTAGAGGAGGAGCTGCAGGCGTATGGAGGGCAGGGGGAGGAGGAGGAGGAGGGCAGTGATGGTAGAGTGAGGTACATGTAGAGGAGGAGCTGCAGGCGTATGGAGGGCAGGGGGAGGAAGAGGAGGAGAGCAGTGATGGTAGAGTGATGTACATGTGGAGGAGGAGCTGCAGATGTATGGAGGGCAGGGGGAGGAGGAGGAGGAGGGCAGTGATGGTAGAGTGAGGTACATGTAGAGGAGGAGCTGCAGGCGTATGGAGGGCAGGGGGAGGAGGAGGAGGAGGGCAGTGATGGTAGAGTGAGGTACATGTAGAGGAGGAGCTGCAGACGTATGGAGGGCAGGGGGAGGAGGAGGAGGAGGGCAGTGATGGTAGAGTGAGGTACATGTAGAGGAGGAGCTGCAGACGTATGGAGGGCAGGGGGAGGAAGAGGAGGAGAGCAGTGATGGTAGAGTGAGGTACATGTAGAGGAGTAGCTGCAGGCGTATGGAGGACAGGGGGAGGAAGAGGAGGAGGGCAGTGATGGTAGAGTGAGGTACATGTAGAGGAGGAGCTGCAGGCGTATGGAGGGAAGGGGGAGGAAGAGGAGGAGGGCAGTGATGGTAGAGAGAGATACATGTAGAGGAGGAGCTGCAGGCGTATGGAGGGCAGGGGGAGGAAGAGGAGGAGGGCAGTGATGGTAGAGTGAGGTACATGTAGAGGAGGAGCTGCAGGTGTATGGAGGGCAGGGGAAGAATAGGAGGAGGGCAGGGATGGTAGAGTGATGGTAGAGTGAGGTACATGTAGAGGAGGAGAGAGAAGGCTGACGTGGGATCAGCTGTGATGCTTCTGAGGATTTAACCTCAGAGCCTAACACAATAAATAACACTGAGGCACTGAGGAGAAGCATACGTGTGTGTGTGTATGTGTGTGTAGGTGTGTCTGAATGTACGTATATGGATGCACCTGCATGTGTTTGTGTTTGTCTCCATGCGTAGGCTACTTGTGTGAGCATATGCCCTAAACTATACAGGTGTCCATGCATGTGTGTGTGTGTGTGCATGCGTGCATTTGTGTGGGTCTCCTGGTTCACTGTGATAAGCTCTCCCCAGTGACAGCACTGGGCTCCTCCCCTCTCCCCCCTGCTTCACATCCTGTCACCAGGGGCAAGGGCAGATAGCAGCCACACACACACACACACACACACACACACACACACACACACACACACACACACACACACACACACACACACACACACACACACACACACACACACACACACACACACACACACACACACACACACAGATACAGCCTCTGTGATTAGTGTGTTTGAAGTTGGAATACTGCTCTATTCTCAACGGGAGGCACAGCCAATTATTGACTAGGGTTAATTCATGACTACACACTAACACAAAAGATGCCCACAGGGGCCACAAACACACACGCGCACACACACACACACACACACACACACACACACACACACACACACACACACACACAAACGGTAAAAGATTTGCCAGTGCTGTTCATGAAATGGTGAAATCGTGTGTGTGTGTGTGTGTGTGTGTGTGTGTGTGTGTGTGTGTGTGTGTGTGTGTGTGTGTGTGTGTGTGTGTGTGTGTGTGTGATTGTGTGCATTTTCTCTTCATAAGGTCCCTGGAGGTTTTCTCCTAGCTACAGATGAAACATCACAGTAAAGACAGGAAATGGAATTCTATAAGGAGGTTTGCTTGCTTGACCCTCTCAGACAGCAGACTCCACCTCCACTGCCTGACACAAAGAAAGCTGCACCTTGTTCAGGAGCTCAAAGGCAAATCATGATGATTTTATAAGGGACCACAAAGATAACATGATTGAATCGTGCTGAAATGCTGGGTCAAGGCGGATTCAAAAACACTTAAGTATGCTTTGAATGAACACAACACAAATGTGCTCAGCCTATTTGGAATCTTGAATGGTTAGCAGTCTTTATACCAATCTGTAATATCAACATGACATATTGACACACAAAGTGCAGGTAAAGAACTAAACAACTATGTGTACATTTGACTACTACATTAACACATTGAGTGCCAGCGACGCCATATGGCGTCAAGAGAAATTTACCGTAGGCTGCCAGCGACGCCAAATGGCGTCAATAACTCCAAATTCATATTTTGACGGGGGAATGTCGATCTAAGCCTCTTACATCGCCTCTTACAATATGGGAGCTATTGAATGTGTCTAACCTATTTTACAGAACCCTTAGGTGGCGACAGTGCCCTCCCGATTAGACAAAGGCCAGGAGAAAAGAGAGAAGAAGTCATGAGGAAACGGAAATCGCCATTGATATGCTTGAAGCATAACGTCGTTAGCTGTGCCTGTGAACAGCAGTCATCTGCTGCCACAATTGAGCCCCATCCGTGTCCGCTGCGATAGTCCATCCATATGATTTAGTTGCCGACACGGCGACACCAGCGTCTTTATGAAAAGTTACATTATTCTCAGCTGGGAGCCGAGGACACGCTGTAAAAAAGCGGGGGGTGCAGGCAGCGGACTTTTCAGTTCAGAGCAAACCGCAGCAGAGCAGAGACACTTGACTCCTCCCACCACGGAGGAGGAGGAGGAGGGGGGTGGGGCACGCAGGGCACTAACAGCATACAACCATTGACAGTACACACACACCCATGCAGCAGCAGGCTCGATGTTTGTTCAACTCAAAGCAGAATTCATTCTGTCGCCTTTCTAACATAAAGATGTGATTATCTCAGAAACTAATTTCAGCATGCTCTTTTCGGTCGAAAACACTCTTTTTCAGAGGGGTGTATTTCCAAAATGGAACGGTTTATAAACACATTTTTTTTTTTTTATGAAACAGAAGGGTTCAAAGTTTCATTGAGGCTATTGGTTGTCCATATAAGAGGAACACAAAAAATGATATGGCTATATTAAAATGCATTGCGGCCTATGTGGCACAGTACAGCAACCTTTTGCCCAAGGGCCGTGGCACTCAAAGTGTTAAGAGCTCTCAGCAAGAGCCTGAGAAGTTGACAAAGGCATGGAAGGCCTCAAGGAGAAATAAGAGAGGAGGTGAGTCCTTCTTCAGAGAGAGAGAGCGTTCAGAAGTGAACGATGCAGCGAGAAGCCAAAGAGGAGAACAGAAAGAAAGAAAGAAAGAAAGAAAGAAAGAAAGAAAGAAAGAAAGAAAGAAAGAAAGAAAGAAAGAAAGAAAGAAAGAGAGGTGACAGAGAGAGAGTGCTGGAGCTAAAACAGCATTAGAGGAAATAACCCCAGAAGCCAAATCACAAACCTGATGGGTCCTGTGCTGTGTGGCTGTGCCAGATCCACAGATGTGATTGTTTGGCACATTTATCACTTGCATATTGAAATGTTTACCAAACCTCTCCCAGCACATAAACCCTGTTCCAGCGCATAAACCTGTCCCAGCGCATAAACCTGTCCCAGCGCATAAACCTGTCCCAGCACATACACCTGTCCCAGCGCATAAACCTGTCCCAGCGCATAAACCTGTCCCAGCACATACACCTGTCTCAGCACATCACGTCTTTACCTGTCCCGGCACATAAACCTGTCCCAGCGCATACACCTGTCTCAGCACATCACGTCTTTACCTGTCCCAGCACATAAACCTGTCCCAGCAGATACACCTGTCCCAGTGCATAAACCTGTCCCAGCGCATAAACCTGTCCCAGCACATAAATCTGTCTCAGCACATCACGTCTTTACCTGTCCCAGCACATACACCTGTCCCAGCACATACACCTGTCCCAGCACATAAACCTGTCCCAGCACATAAACCTGTCCCAGCACATAAACCTGTCCCAGCACATACACCTGTCCCAGCACATACACCTGTCCCAGCACATAAACCTGTCCCAGCACATGCAGGTCTTTACCTGTCCCAGCACATCAACCTGTCCCAGCACATACACCTGTCCCAGCACATAAACCTGTCCCAGCACATCACGTCTTTACCTGTCCCAGCACATGAAGGTCTTTACTTGTCCCAGCACATGCATGTCTTTCCAAACACTATCGATTAACCCCCTGTGTGCAATTCATTGTCTGTTAACACAAAGTTTCCTTTATGGAGCTATATGTAGGTAGGAGACATATTTTCTGAGTGAGATGAGGCACAAATTATTTCCTCCTTTTGATCAGAAACCAGAAAACCATTTAGCAAACCATATGCTTTCAAATGGAATATGGAGTGGTTTTCTTGACAAGCCATTTTCCCTCTGTGATTCCAATGGATAGAATTTCATTTGATCATCATCTGGGTGACCTGGTCTCATGCAGTTCCATGTGGACCATCAGGCTCAGAAACACAGTTAGTTGATTGTTTACTGGAGGACTTTTCTCTAAGTACATTAAAGTCGAAGTGAAGCGGAATGGAATGCAAGAGCGCAAGCGTCGGAGACTGCAACAAATCTTGTCTGAGATGACAGGGTTGAGAGGCGGACCACAAGCCGCACAATCCCGGGTGTCGATGATTTGATTTGACAATTCTGGGGACTGGCTTTGGCATTGGCCAATCATGGCGTGTTCCACCCCAAAATGGAGTGGGATTCAGCGTGTTGTCGTGCTACGCGAGTGGGATCCGCCGAGTACCAGGCAGCCAGCTGCTTCGTGTGGAACGGGCGGACAATCCGATGCATGGATGCTGCCCGCCCGCCTGGAATCTCCGAGGGGCGACCCCTGACAACCAGGCTCTCAAGCGTACGCCATTATCGCTATTGCTGTAAATACGATATTCCTGGAACGCGCGTTTTAACGAGCCAGTTACACTTCTTTGCATTCTTAAGCATTACAGTTTTTTTTATTATGTATATCAACATACAATTGGCCAAGTTAGTAGTTAGTTTATGGGATAGGAATTCTGGCAGATGACAGGCACTAGGCGCCATTTTCTCTTTACTTTACTTTTACTTTACTTTATTGCATTTAGCAGATGCTTTTATCCAAAGCGACTTACAACATATTACAGCATGGCACAGAAAAATACAACAATAAACCAAAAACAGGAGCATAGAATACAACAAATCAATTTTCGGAGGGGCCCAGGTGTAGCCCGAAAAGGTGGGTTTTTAGTCTCCGGCGGAAAATGGCTAACGATTCTTTCTTTTGGAAGATAAAATTATCCTGAAATGAAGATTTGATTGACAGCTGCCATGTCGTGATATGATTGGCTGAAATGGGGTAGAAATTTGATAATACTAGGTGACGTCAGCAAACTGATAGATTGCTGTTATGAATGAAATCTTGAAAAATTTCTCTATCGTTGCAACAGCCTAAAAACTGCGCTTAGTGCCAGGCGCAGCGCAGATGGGTGTGGACCAGCGCACTCGATATTTTGGTGTCGGCGCTACAGGTGGCCTTAAGCATTATAACCACGCCTTTTAAGCATAAAATTATGCACAATCTGCTCATTGGGGAAGTGCAGTAAACGAATCACAAGCTTCCCTTTAAGCGTAGAGGAGAGAGCGATCCAGTCCGGTCAGAAAGCCAAGCGCTCTGCTCCCCCCCTCCCTTTCATCCCTGTCTGTCTGTCTCCATATATAGGCTATTATTCCATATTATTATGCTTCTCAAATCAATCTAACTGCAGTTTAAATACTGCAAGCATGTAAATACGCTACACTATAGCAAGATCAAAGTGAAAAGAATGTTCTAAACGCATTGGCTAGAAAAATATAGCCTATCCCTATGTCATGATGAGATTAGATTGGTGAAAGTTTGTCCAGAATGATATCGTTTTCTCTCCCCTGCTGCACAGGTAGGATGATGCACATAATTATAGCCTACATTATGTAAAGTCATTGCATAAATGTGTTTTTATTGTAAAAGAAAATGTGAAGTAAGTCGTCTTATTGGAGCGACATCACAGTAGGAAGTCACAGTAGAACCGTGTTACGGCTGTCACTCATCTCCTAAATTACGTTAAATCTGCGAGGGATATATATACCACCATGATGACATATGTTTCGCATAGGGTTGTGTTTTGATTTCGAGATTTTATTTTGTCCAATATTGAAATGTTCTACAATAGCATGTTGTGTTAACATTACACATTATTTCTATCTACCTTTCTATCTATTTAGGCTCATTTGGTTGCTATTTATTATCGAAATGTATTAGCCCAATGCATGCTGGGAGATTTCACATGTGTGGCTTTGTGCCTGTCTGCTGTCTGATGCGCGAGGGAGTGAGAGAGAGAGAGGGGGGACAGAGAGTGAGATGGCAGAGGAGAGTCCGCGCAATTACGCACAATAAAGCCGTTTTCCCACATGCGTACCGGAAAATTACCTGTAAGTCAATATCGGACATTTCCCTTCACACTTCGGCTCGCGCATGTGGGAATCTATCAGCGAAATTGCCTGTATGTTGGGGGGCGGGGGGAGCTTGTATGTATGTAGAGAAAGCAAATGCACAAAGCGAAATGTGGAAGTAGTTTGCTTTGATGTGCGCGAATGATTAGATGATGCACTTTGAAGAAGTTGGGATCCGTGTCTGAGAGAAATAGTTGCTGGTTCGATGTTTATCCGTTCACCTGCGTCGCGTTGAAGCACTTTTTACAGACTGGCTTCGTTTGATGTGTCCGGGCTTGCCTTGCCTTCGGAAATCAGCACGCCCACACATGAAGCTGACATAGGCTACCGCTCTTATTATCACAAGATCATTTCGCCAGTTTGCTTTAATGTGCGCGAATGATTAGATTATGCCCGCTGGAACATTAAGCAACATGTGTAGGCTACACCTCGCCCATGAGAGAAGGACCGCTGTCGCGGAAAATGACTGGACCCGTTTCCCACTTGGTCTCCCTTAACTCATTCATGGCCAGTTTAGGACTGCCAATATTTAGCACAGGCCAAAGATTTTCATAATTGTTGGTCATCTTTCAAGACCCACAGTAAATTATCTATTAGCACCAAAGTGATTTGCAATACTTCAAAATGAAGATGTACGTCTCTGGGTTCACCAGAAGAAAAAAAAGTGAGCTTTTAGCATGTTCTGTACTCTACTTATAGGCATTTATATACACCCTGTTTTCACCAAAAAGGTCTCTCTGAGAAGAGAAATTGCAGAAAATTGCATTTTTGTAAAGGACACTATCTCAGGCAGAACTTGCTCTCAATTCTTTTATTTTTGAACTGTATTGACATCAGACATGTAAATATTATTCGTTATGACACAAATGACAAAAAAAAAATATATATATATATATATATATATATATATATATATATATATACATATATATATATATATATATATATACATGAAGTGCTTTTTTTACATTCAACAATACAGTTTACTCAGTGTGAGTGAGTGTGAATGTGTGTGTGTGTGCGCAGGGCCCATGTGTGTCTCTTTACATTACATTTCGTCATTTAGCAGACCTAAATGACCGTTCTGACCGTCCTGACCTCATTCTGAGATGTGGGCTCACAATCGGCTCCTCATCTGAAATAAAAGCAACATATCCTCAGTAAACTATATAATCACATTTAGTACAGAGACAGTGTAGTGTACTAGTGTCTCAGTAAACTATACGATCATAGAATGCAGAGATCAGTGTACAGTGGTAGACGGATCAATAAGCGTCTTTTACCGCAACGCGGCGTTAATTCTGTTTGCCGATAGTATGTGGTATCAAAGTGGGACACTAGGGGGCGGCAGTGCACAACTACCTACAGTACAGTATATGCAGCAAGCAGGGAGGCTCTCGCTCTCAGCCTACGAAATCAATCGTGTTTTGTCTCCCCTTGATGATTAAAGTCCCTGGAAACCAAATCCACAAACTAACTATTAAATTAACTATTAAATGTAGGGTCTTATGTGAGTAATTGTGTGCCTCTGAAAAGAGAGAGAATTACTTTCAACCCTAACCCCGAAAATCGACACTTTTCTACAAGGTCTGGATTTCCATTTCCTCATTGAAGAGAGCGGAGCGCGCGGTGCTAAAATGAATGATCTTATCACGTCATAATTATTATTATTATTATTCCTTTGTGTGACATTTGTGCATTCCTGCTGAATATTCTACATGCAGAATAAAATCACTTGCGATGGGGGGTGGAATGTTTCATGTACTCTGCCAACAGTATCCTTTGTGTGTGTATTTGGAAATAACAGCAGTGGCTTGACCGGCGCGCGGCCGCATCCCTTAAAGCAATAGCCTATAATAGAGAGAAGTCTGATCAACCGCATTAAAACTACTGCGCACTCCACGGCAATTCAGCTCCTTTTATTTGTTCCCTCTAGACTATACGAACTAATTTTTATGGCCTTGCTTTATTCGTATTTAGTACAGCTGCAGAGGGCCATCCATAATAATAATAATAATAATATAGGCTAGGCTACCATAAAAACTATAATATATGTTTTATTATAAATATCTGTATTATTATAAATAAAATAAATAACTCCCATAGCCTACACCTTAATCAAGAGGTGAGAGTAGCTACTTTATTTATTTGTCATCTGGTTCTCGGCCACGCTGGCCGCCCGTCATGTCGCTCAGCAGGCACAGCGTGCGCAGAGCCTGCGGTTCTCGTAGGGGAGCAGTGTGTGTGTGTGTGTGTGTGTGTGTGTGTGTGTGTGTGTGTGTGTGTGTATGTGTGCGCGCGCGCGCGCGCCGTGCCCATTGTCTGAAAACATATTTTTATCAAACAATATAGGCCTACTCTGGTTATGTAGGCTCTTTCACACCAGCCTTGAAAGCCACAGATTTTATATATAGCCTATTGTAATATAGGCTACTGTAGGCCTATTCTCATCGGCACTGCCCCCGTTCCTTTATTTACATTTCAATAGGTTGGCCACATGAGACAATAGACAGGTAGGGTCTAATAGGGGTGAAACATTCCACCCTCCATCCCCCTCCCCCAATTCCAGTCTCCAGTGGCAGTGTCCCTGCAGAAGTCACAAGGCTGATGCAGATCGCAAGTTGTGGAAAGGGTTTGGAGGCCTTCAACTTTGCACATGCAGCGGAGCAGTTCAATGCAGTGAAGTCCCGACGCAAATAAATGCTAAACGAAAACGGGCAGAACCGAGCAGCCAGCCACTTTATTAAAAATTTTTTTTACAAGTGATTCTTCATTTATTAGTTTTCAAGTTATTTAATTTCACGTTCTAGAGACATTCTAGGCATGCCAGACAGTGCATGTATTTACTTAGGTGCCCAATAATGCTGCTATAGGCTATTTGTTTAATTTATTGTTGCTTGCTGAGTTTGCACTTTGCAGTTAGGCCAAAGGCCTTTAATAGGCTACATTCAGCAGTCAGACACCTCAGGCTATCATTGAAAATGTTTTTAATTAGGCTACATGAATAAACAAACGTCTTCAGTCAGGGTTCCATAAGTCTCTACTCTTCCTTCATGTTCACTTGTCCGACTATCCCAGAAACTGAGAAAATGTAAACATAAAAATATGCTTCTAAAATATAGAAGGCTAAATAAAATAAGTAACCGACCAGCATATTTATTGTTGTTTTTAACTGAGCAGCCTACTAGCCTGCAGTTTATGTCGCGCCTGACTCCGTGACATGACATGTTTGTGAATGCGCATTCGCAGCAGTGCCAGGCCGGGCAGCCAAACAGCACCGCAACGACTTCATAAAATTTAATCAACCCCCCCCTCCTAATAATAGCCATATAAGACAAATAAAAATGTTACTATAATAAACAGAAATAAAAGAAACAAGCTTGTTTCCGTACAACACTTTATTTGCAAAAACACAACCCAGTGGGACATTGGGAAAACCTTCATCATTTCACACACAAAAATTAAAATAAATTAGCCTGGTAAAATTAACCAGTAGATATTGCTGTGTAAAATAAATACAAAACGAATTATGCAATTATCTTAAATGAATTAAGCTTGTATTAACGAACTTCAGGGATTTAAACAACACAAGCCCACCACACGATCTTATAAACTTAAAGGAATTCGAAATTAAACATTTTGGGCTTGGTTAAAGGCTATAGGCCTTTAGCCATTAGCCTTTTTGCTTCGTTTTACCATTACAGGTTTCTGGCCAAGAATACCAACAGCTTTACCTTTTCGGGCAATAATTTGCTTCGGAGTGGCATTGCAACAATCCCTGCTGTGCTGAACACACGCTCGGATGGTACACTGGTGGCACAAATACACAAATATTTCCCTGCCAAGCCGGCCATGAGTGGAAGCCGTGCCTGGTTATCTTTCCACCAGCACCTGACTCGTCTTCTTCACCCTCCACTCTCACGCGTGCAGCGGGGCCGACTGCTGCCACAATCTCTGCTACCAGCTCAGCTTGGGTATCACTTAGATCGGTGGGATCCATGTTTTCCGCCCGGTATCTTGGGTCCAGAAGAGTTGCTTTCCGCATAATCCTCTGGGTTGAATCATTGTCATATTTCTGCTGCATCTGCTCCAGGATGACTCGCTTCAACACCTGCCCCTGCATGCATCCAGACATGTCCAGACATACACCATCCCCTCCTTCCCTCTCTCTGCTGGATGGCGCTAGTCTTACTTTCAGTTTCAACACCTGCCCCGCATATGACACGAATAAACACGTCGTTGCACGTTCCAATTCTTTCATACTTTTGGTAAATGCGATCAGCGGTATGGGGACCCTGTATGTGATCACAGCCTAACAGAACGGTGTGCCCCTTGAACGTCCCGTCAATGAAACTGGCCACGATGCCCAGGAAGCTGTGCCCTCTCCTATTTGTCCAAATGTCAGCTGACAAGACAAATCCATCACCCTTTTCTAATAGCGCCCGCAGTCCATGTAAATCATTTTGAAAAATGATATATCCAGCTCCCTTTTTCTCGCTGCTGTCACGGTTGGGCAATGAAGAAACTCTCAGATCTCCATTTCTCTTTCTCTGCTTGCTGTTGGTTCGCCTCGCTCTCTATAAATAAAACATATTCAGACGGTCCGAAATTAAATTAACATTACAGGCTACTTTTTGCATGATAGCCTACATTTTTATTTTATTTTAACGCTATATTGGGGCCTATTTAGCTGCCGTAATTACCTTTTGTTTTCTTCCCGGCGCGCCCTATTGTGTCACATTCAACACTTGATCTCAAGGATGCTCACAGATGACACCTGGTGGTCAACGGTGCAACTACACCTCAATTAGTTTTAATGCCGCCGCGCGTCAATACACAGCTTGCGGTAAGGCACGCTTATTGATCCGTCTACCACTGTAGTCTCTCTCACACACACACACACACACACACACACACACACACACACACACACACTCACACACACACACACACACACACACACACTCCTTACCGCGAGATCATCCGGGTCCTGTCGCATTGGAGTCCAGTCTTCCTCGCCCTCACATGGAAAGTGGCCGTGCTGCTTGGCTCTGTGTGAAAGCAATTTCTGTGGCGAGGCTGCTGTTCTCCTCCTCACAAAGTTGTGACTCCGTCTTGTCTCTTTCGGGCTGGCACACAGGAACGGGGTCCAGGGACCAGGATCGATCATGTTGGTCACGGGTTTGACTACCGCGAACAACTGATCCATGTCCGCTGCCCTGCAGCAAGGCGACCAGCTCGTGCAGCGCGCCGAGGGGCGTTTCAATGGCGTTTCTCCTCTCTGCACAAGGAAGCGTTTCTCCGTTTTCTGTTCTTTCCTCCTGCTCAATTTCAAAACAACAGCTGCGGTATGTGTTTGTTCACGTGTTGTCAGCTTGTCTTTGAGGCCAGGGACCTGATACCATGTCACAGGCTGGGGAAGTCTTTGAACTACGCGCTGCACTAATAAAAACAAAAACACGTCAAACACGTCTTTGGCGTGGAGGGCTATTCCTGATAACACGTTAAAGACGTCTTTGGCGATGAATGAGTTAAGAGCATACCGCTCTTCTGACTGGCTCGAAACTGGTCAAATGTCCGCGACGACGGGGTCGCGCTTATGCCGGCACAACGACTTTCCCACATGCAGGCATTAGACCACGTTCCGGTCATTTAGCGGTACAAAGCGCATGTGGGAAAATGGCTTAATAGAACCGGCAAACTTTTTTTCCATCAGTCATCAACCGGCGCACTGAATAGGCCTGGTTTTGAAAAGCGCTAAGCGCTAAATTAACGCCAGGGCGGAAAATATCGTTAGGCCGGTATTTAAGGCCGAAACGCCCATTCTGGCCTATTCTGGCACTGCGCCACACCTCTTTGGCGTAAAGCGCATTTCGGGGCCTAAAATCATGTTGCTATCTTCCCGAGGCAGGCGCAAGGCACGTTATCTTGCGTTTAACGCCAGTTTTTGCACCTAAGGCCTGTGGGAGAATAGGGCCCTTGATGTGAAAAAGTGTGAAAAACTAAAGAAATTAGATTTTTGTGATTTTTTTGGCATACATTATTAAATAGGTGCACTGCATACCCAGGTATTTGAACTAAAATAAAATAAAATAAAAGTCATTTTTGGGTTCAGCTCGACTTTAAGGCTGTTTTTGCTTTTTTTTACACACACACACACACGCACACACACACACACACACACACACACACACACACACACACACACACACACAGACAGAAACTGTAATTACTCTAGATCCCTGACCTTTAACTAATTCCCCGCCAGGGGTTTCTGACCTTCTTCAGTTATTTTCCAGGACCCACAGAATAACCACATTATAATTATAAAGTTATCATCTCAAACATTTTGATCTAAAAAATAATAATTAAAGTCACTATCTATCTGATAGTGAGCCCATTGACACGGTTTGGATCCCACCTGCAAATACCACTCATCGCCATAGGCGTCACCCATGAGAACAAAACTGAAATTACATTACATTACATTACATTACGTCATTTGGCAGACGCTTTTATCCAAAGCGACTTACAATAACACATTTTTGTCAGCAATAGAGCAATCAACTATGCAACACAGTCTATGACAACTACAACCTCTGAAGGAACAGTGGTACAAGTTTAGTTTAGTTTTGTTTTTGTTTTTTTAGAAAGATAGAGAAAGAAGTTAGATCAAGAAGGGCCCAGATGGAGCCTGACCGAAGGTGGAAGCTCGTTCCACCATTGAGGTGCCAGGGACGAGAAGAGTCGAGATCGGGATGAGCGACTTTTGAGCCCCCGAAGCGAGGGAGGGGCGAGGCGTCCTGCACTGGTGGAGGAGCGAAGGGAGCGCTGAGAGGTTTGGAACCTGACCATAGATTGCAGGTACAGGGGAGCTGACTGGTGTACTGCCCTGTAGGCCAGTACCAGTGTCTTGAATTTGATGCGTGCCGAGATGGGAAGCCAGTGGAGGTCTTGGAAGAGGGGAGTGACATGAGAGAATTTGGGTTGGTTGAATACCAGACGGGCTGCAGCGTTCTGAATGAGCTGAAGCGGTCAGATGTCGGTGGCAGGTAGGCCGGCCAGGAGGACGTTGCAGTAGTCCGGGCGAGAGATGATAAGTGACTGGACCAGGAGTTGAGTCGCTTCTCTTGTGAGAAAGGGACGGATTTTGCGGATGTTGTAGAGGGAGAACCTACGGGAGCGTGCTGTTGCAGCTATATGTTGGCTGAGCAAGACAGCTGGTTGTCAAGGATCACCCCAAGGTTTTTAGCTGTTTGGGAGGGAAGTACAGTGGTATTGTCAATGGAGATGGAGAGATCAGCGAGAGCGCAGTCTTTCCCTGGGAGGAAGAGTAGCTCTGTCTTACCAAGGTTGAGCTTGAGGTGGTGGGCAGACATCCAGTCGCCAATGTTTTTGAGGCATGCAGAGATGCGAGCCTCGATTTGAGTGTCGGAGGGAGGGAAGGAAAGGAAAAGCTGGGTGTCATCAGCATAGCAGTGATAAGAAAAGCCATGAGATGAGATCACATGGGCAAGAGATCTGATATAGAGAAGAAAAAGTAAGGGGCCCAGGACTGAGCCCTGGGGGACACCGGTGGTAAGAGGACAGGATCTGGAGAGGGACCCTCTCCATAAGACCTGGTATGAGCGGTTCGAGAGATAGGAAGCAAACCAGGAGTGTGCAGACCCTGAAATGCCGAGGTCAGAAAGAGTGGAAAGAAGGATTTGGTGGTTGACTGTGTCGAGGCAGCAGACAGGTCAAGGAGGACAAGGACAGAGGAGAGGGATGAGGCCTTAGCAGTGTGAAGGGCCTCTGTGACTGCAAGAAGAGCTGTCTCGGTGGAGTGAGAAGCCTTGAAACCGGACTGCAGAGGGTCCAGGAGGTAATTCTGGGAGAGATAGAGAGAAAGTTGTTCGGACGCTGCTCGTTCGAGGGTTTTGGAAAGGAATGAGAGAAGAGAGACAGGTCTGTAGTTCTGAATAGCAGTAGGGTCAAGGGAGGGTTTCTTAAGCAGAGGCTTGACTCTTGCAGTCTTTAGAGCAGGTGAAACAAGACCAGAGGACAGGGAGGAGTTTATGAAGGTAGTGAGGAAGGGAGATATGTCAGGTGAGATGGTTTGGAGGAGAGAGGAAGGGATAGGATCGAGGGGGCAGTAAGTGGCTTTGTTAGAGCTGATGAGTTTAAGCACTTCATCAGGAAAGAGGGGAGAGAAGGAAGGAAATCCAGGGACAGGGGGTCGAGAAGCAGGATTGGAGTGGGGAGTGTTAGTGAGGGTACCTGGAGGATGGAAGCAGGAGCTGATGTCGTCCACCTTTTTAGTAAAGAAGGTTACAAAATCATCAGCAGAGAGGGAGGAGGGAGATGGAGGGGAGGGAGGGTTGAGGAGCGTGGAGAAGGTGGCAAACAGTTTACTGGGGTTGGATGCAGAGGACTGGATTTCAGAGATGAAGAAGGAGGTTTTTGCTTTGGAGACAGCAGAGGTGAAGTTGGAGTGGATAAGGTGGTAGGAAGAGAGATCTTCGGGGTGATGTGATTTTCTCCATTTTCTCTCAGCTGCCCGAAGCTCTGTTCGATAAGTTCGCAGAGATTCGGTCAGCCAAGGAGCCGGGGGAGAGGACCTGGCAGGCTTAGTGGTGAGTGGGCAGAGAGAATCAAGAGTGGAGGAGAGAGAGGATAGAAGAGTGGTGGAAGCCTCGTCAGTGGACAGGAGAGCAAACTGCTCAGGTGAGGGAAGCAAGGAGAGGACGGTAGAAGAGAGGGAGTTAGGTGAGAGAGTTTTTAGGTTGCGTCGGGTGGTGGTAGAGTGAGGGGGTGATTGGAGGGAGGAGGGGAGCGAGATGGGAAGAGAAAAGGTGATAAAGTGGTGGTCGGATACAGGAAGAGGAGTCGCAGTGAGGTTAGAGGTGGAGCAGGATCTGGTGAAGACCAGGTCAAGCACATTCCCAGCTTTGTGAGTAGGAGGAGATTGAGAGAGGTAGAGGTCAAAGGATGAGAAGAAGTTAAGGAAAGGCAAAGATTGTAAGGTTGCTGGCTGGATGTTGAAATCGCCCAGAAGGATGAGTGGAGTACCATCCTCAGGAAAGACAGAGAGAAGGGTGTCCATCGTCCAGAAAGACACCAAGCAGACCAGGCGGGCGGTAGATTACCACAATGTTGAGCTTGATGGGTAGGGATACGGCAACTGCATCGGACTCAAAAGATGAGATAGGCAGATGAGAGAGAGAGGTGACAGTGTAGGTCCATTTGGGAGAGATAAGGAGACCAGTGCCTCCGCCACGGCCAGAGGCTCTGGGGGTGTGCGAGAAGGAGTAAGCAGCAGAGAGAGCAGCGTTTTCCGGAATGATCCAGGTCTCTGTGAGAGCAAGAAAGTGGAGGGATTGAGAAAGTGCATGAGATGAGATGGTCTCAGTTTTCTTCACAGCCGACTGACAGTTCCAGAGACCTCCGGTAATAGTAAAAGGACTAATTGTGCGCTTAGGGCAGGAAAGATTACCGGGGTTACTACATCTGAAGCTGCCGTGTCTACGGCGTCTGTGGTCTGATTAGGTAGATGAGTAGTTAGGAAGGGAGAAGCAGCAAAACCCTATTCTCTGGCCTATCCTCGAAGGACTCCTGCAGAAAGATTCCCTTGTCTTTGTGCCCAGAGGCTTTGTGCCGCTTTACAGCTGCCGCTTTAGACTGACTATGCTAAGAAATACTCGTTCAGCAGGGGCTCAGAGCTCCGCCTACACAATCAATCAATAAAGCACGCCAGGTGTAGCAATCAGAGGGTCGTTGAAAGTGGTCACCTGATACCAGTCAGCTGATTCTTCAACCAAGCTGATTATCAGAGCCCCTAAGACACTTTTCTTTTAAAATACAGCAAAGCTACTAAAACTCAAACTAACTTACCAATTATACCAGCAGAGTAGAGTAGAGTAAAACAGATCAGTACAGCACACTAGACAGCTCAGAGCAGAAACTCAAATGTGTTCTGATAAGCAAGCCAGGTGTAGCACTTTTAAACTAGAGTGACTCCTCCCCACACAGCAATCAGAGGGTCGTTGAAAGTGGTCACCTGATACCAGTCAGCTGATTCTTCAACCAAGCTGATTATCAGAGCCCCTAAGACACTTTTCTTTTAAAATACAGCAAAGCTACTAAAACTCAAACTAACTTACCAATTATACCAGCAGAGTAGAGTAGAGTAAAACAGATCAGTACAGCACACTAGACAGCTCAGAGCAGAAACTCAAATGTGTTCTGATAAGTGAGCCAGGTGTAGCACTTTTAAACTAGAGTGACTCCTCCCCACAAATCTTAAAGATTATCACGTTCACTTTAAACTCAGATTTTTTTTAATAATTGCATAATTATATATATATATATATATATATATATAGTGTTTTTCCTTTAGCGACTTGGAGAAGGTCATATATGCTTTTTATCTTCTCTAGACTTGATTATTGCAACTCACTGTACTCTTGTCTTAATCAGAAACAACTGTCATGCCTACAACTGGTTCAAAACTCAGCTTCTAGGCTTTTAATGGGTATTAAGAAGAGGGACCACATTACACCCGTTTTAGCATCACTGCACTGGCTCCCTGTAAGTTTTAGAGTTGATTTTAAAATTTTACTAATTACTTTTAAAGCCCAACTCGGACTGGCCCCAGACTACATAGCAGAACTTTTAACATTTTATGAACCTGAACGTGATCTTAGATCCTCTAATCAGTTCCTCCTCATCGAGGGCCTTTGCAGTCAGGCCCCCAAGCTCTGGAATGCACTTCCTACAGATATCAGACTGTCAACATCTGTGTCAACATAAAAACAACAACAGTTAAAAACTTACCTCTATAGGAAGGCATTCCTGTAAATGCACCTTTATCAAAGTCTTCCTCTAATTTCTGTGTAAATATGTATTTACATGTGCATATACTTGCTTTTATCTGGTAACTGTTTCTAATGGATTTCAACAGCCTGTTGTTATTTTATCAATTTATTTTTTATTTTTCCAACATTGTGTTATTGCTTGTTTTTATTGCCTTGTTAAAGGGGGACTGACCCCCCCAGATTTCTTGCAAAACGGTATTCTACTTGATTTGAAAACTCTGCAGGCAAGATGGTAGAATTCCTAGCCCATAAACTAACATAACTTGGCCAATAAGTATGTAACATATAAAATAAAACAAATAGTAATGTCTTTATTTGTTGTAGAATGCAGCGGACATGTCACCGTTTAGTTAAACTCGCATTCCAGGAATATTGTATTTACTGCGCTGCTCCAAACATAACGTAGTTGGCTCGAGCCTGTTTCGTCCTGGAACCCACTCACTTTGCGCCAGAACACAATCGATTTGGGGGTGGACCACGCCAGGATTGGCCTACACCAACGCCAGTGCGCAGAATATGGCCCACCTCCCAGTATTTTCAGTGTATCAGATATATATAGATAGAGAATGTGATAAATATAGCCACATTATAAACAACAAACTAACGCTGGTGATCGGTATGGAAACAGTGTTACTCGAAATGGTTAAAAGTTATATCAATTTGGTCATTCAGTGGCGTTTTACTGCCATGTAACATAACTAGCTAGCCGATAACATTAGCCACAGTAGGCGATTACACATGATGCATTGCTCTTAAAGGGCTCACGCCATGTGAACTACAGTAATAATCACATAGGGGAAAAAAAAAATCACATGAGTGGGGCACGCGCAAATACCACCGTGACGTAACGATGTACCAAATCGGCCATTTGAGGGCACAAAATGCAGGTTTGAACCCATAGAGGGCACTTATGCTGCTGAAATGATAGGGGTTTGTAAAATTGTAACAGATTGGTCTCAAATGTGGAGATTTTGACCAGAATCCTTCACATACCACCCCAAAAGCCCCCAAAAAATATTGGTTAAAAGCTGAAAAAAGTGTTTTGGGGGTAAGTTACACTTTAAGCACTTTGTAACATTTGTTTTGAAAAGTGCTATATAAATAAAGATGATTATGATTATTATTATCATCATCATTATTATAGACGCCAATGTCGTCTTGTTAATGCGTTTGAGGAGTAAACACACACGGCGCTGTCTCATTTCACTTTCTACTTACATATTCTCTAATATAAGTGGCGATGTGTTAGGAGGCTGCTAATCAAAAGACTAAGAATAGTCTTATCTAACAACAGGGAGAGCAACGCCTGTGTGTGACGGTGATGCATCTGACTTAGTGAGTTACACCCTGAGGGCAACGCCATCATATCGTTGTTCAAAACAAAACCCTTGAGCGTGACTTCATCTGCCTCTTCAGTGTCATCTGGTCTATTCTGAGAGACGGAGACAGAGGAGCTGAGCACCACTAAGAAACACAAGAAACCTGCATGAAGTTCTGCAGTGTTGAACTGTGCTGCCACATCCTGCACATTTCACTTCCTCACTAGTCTGGAGCCAAATGCTTGGGCCTCTGGTCATCCGGTAAAAAGAGCAGAAATGGCCGTTGCAGATCTGGCCGATGCAGAACTTCTCTGTGCTCCAAAAACAATTCTGCTCTGAAAACTGGGTGTTATAGCGTTACTTTTTTTTAGGGCACAATGCCACATGCCAGGGCACAAAGGCCATTGCTGCGGCTCTATTGACATCACGAAGAGCGATTTTTCTGAAATGTGTGTTAAAAGTTGTCAATTACACATCCTTTGCATATGGCTACATTAAACTGAGACCACTGATGCTTTTAAAGCAACTGACCACAGCAGGCTGGTAAACAGGGCACAACTGCCAAGGTGGCTAAGGGGATCTCAGGGCGTCACGGCCAGTGGGACGGGCAACGGCAGCCATGGCCTCCATGAAACTCTAAGCCTGTAACTGTAGTAACGCAAATAAATGTGATGCGAGTTATCTAGCTACTAGCTACAAAAATGAACTCACGAACGAAAACACTGCAGCACACAAAGCGGAAACACCGCCGGATCTTGGGCGGGTCTTAGAGAGGAAGACCGAGCGCAGCCAACCAATGGAAACCATGCTCTTCTCCTTTGAGAGAGAGCCTGGTGATGTGAGGTGACTTCCTCACTCTGCTGCACACCCTTAAGTTCCCATTGGGACCTGTATTCCATTTCCTTCACATCTGACATCTGTGTGTAATTGAGCCATCTGCAGAGTGTCATTTTATGGTCCAGCTACAATATATTCACGGACCACGGTAAATATAGCATTAGAATCTTCAGGTAATTAGCCTGCGTCTGTGAGTCATTTGAGACCTGAAAAGACTTTAATCTCTCTCACTTTCTAATTAAGTTGCCTCTCACACTCTTTTGTTTTGTGCGTGCCACAGCTGCTTCGGAGGCATGGTGGAATTATCCATAAGGACAGGCTCTATGAAATACTGTTTCTCAAAGAAATGCGATGGAGATTTTGTTCATTGTCTCTTTTCCTTTAAACATTTCAGTGCAGTAATAGTCTTCACCTACTGTATCTAAGCCCCCGTTCACAGAGGACGCCGAAGCAACGCTCAACCGAAGCTGTATCTACGCTGTACCCACAAGTTTAATTTAGGCGTCCTTGTTAACAGGTGGAGCCGTTCACACCACCCGCGCGCGTGCCACGCTGACGCCGTGCCGAAGCAGCCCTCGTTCACGCAAGCACAAGCTGAACGTACACCTTACTGTTCACACAAGAAGCCTTCCCTTTTCCTCTCAGCCCCTACTCTCGCGCCTTGAACCCGCCCACAACTCCTAATGACTTCATGCCTCACGGCTTCACGGCTTCAGCGTCAAGCTTGGAAATTCGGCGTCAGTTCTGGGTGATCGCTTCGGCGTGGCGGGAGCGTGGCTTTGGCACGCCGTCAGCGTGGCACGCGCGCGGGTGGTGTGAACGGCTCCGCCTGTTAACAAGGACGCCGAAATGAAACTTGTGGGTACAGCGTAGGTACAGCTTCAGTTGAGCGTTGCTTCGGCATCCTGTGTGAAGGGGGGCTAATACTACGCTGAAAATTGATGCAGGCTTTGAACTTCACATGCCTGTAGGTATTACAGGAGGGGGGATTCGAAGTGAGCTCATGGTCACCTATTTTTTTCGGTCAGGGTCTCTGGAGCAGGTTGGCTGTGTTCAGTGTTTGGCTCAGGGGCAATTCAGCAGAGACACCAGCTGTTCGAAGACTGAACCTTATGACCTTAGCACAGCACAGTGCATCTAATGACCCGTTCACCTCGCTGACTCATTATTGCCCTGTCAATAGCCAGGCATCTACTTGCAATAGCATCCATTTACAATGTTAATGTGATACACGCCAGAATGACAGTGGCTTCAAAAGCATGTTGGAATGATATCAATGGCAAAGACATTATATGTGGTTATATGAGCAGCAATAACCGGGCGCTAACCAACTAATTAAGTTTGAACCATCTTAGATGAACCTTGTAACCTTTCCTTGTGGCCATGCAGTCATTAGGCCAAGCATGTGTGATAGCAGGTATAATATATAATTATAGAATACATGCTGATATGCTTCATCTGCTGTCATCTGTGTTCATTTCCATCCATTAAAATGTCCAAACCCTTTTAACATCCATAAATGGGTGTAATTCCTCTCTGTCTGCCTGTGACTGTATAGACCCACATGAAACTAGCCATGGAAATGGCATTCATTAAGGCTGGTGCAATCTCTCACACACGCTCCCTTCACGTCTGTGGACGGTAGAGATAGAAACAAACCACGGGGACTTTATTGCTGTCATTACTACAGCCGTGTGTAACGCAGGTCACCATCCGAACACAATTGGAACGATACAGGTAACGCTAACGGCGGCTAGCTTCCTATAAACGCTGCTCTTACATAGGCTGTCACTTAAAGCTGCTGCGCTATGTCAACAACATGGCGGCAGTGGGCGTGCCCGTACGTGAGTGACGTCAATCGAATAAGGTCTATACTAGGCACTCGGTTCCTAGGCTCGTATGCTGCGCGGGCTCGCTAAGGCCTTGCCCGCCCTGCAGCTTGCATACGCAGATCGGCCGCTGCGTGGCCTCGCCTGCCCTGCAGCTCGGCAATTAATCTGTCCTAATTAAAAGATCGGGCTCCATCAGCTCACCCGCATGGGTGCTCTTTACACTTCCTGAAAGTTTCAGCCCGATCGCACGTAAAACGGCATAGCTGTGGACGGCCAAAATTCTTGAAACAAACAGACAGACAGAGCCCACATTGCCAAATTTATATATATAAAATAAGATAGATGTTATGACGTACCTATTCACATTTGAACATTTTGTATGTTTAATATGCCCTCCTGAGGCCCTGCGGTCACATGCGGGGACATTGCATTTTGGCGTTTCGACACTATACTACTTCATTCTGCTGAACTTAGACCTGTTGTACTTATTTGTAGACACTTATTTTGCCATATTGTGGTAGTAGAAGAACAATACACTAATTTATGTCAAAACAAGATGGTGGCAATCTCCACCAAATACTTCTACAGTCACTCCCGACACAAGAGTGGACAAGGTACTAAACCTGATACAATTTTATGGTTGAAACTTATTGATTTATGCATAGTACCCTTTGTAGTTTGTAAAGACATGCAGATTTGACAAATTCTAGCAATAGTAACAAGCTACGACATTGCTAAACCTGAAGTACTCGTATGCGGACAACAGGACAAAATATGTTTTACCTGATTTTTAGGAGACACCCCATTGACTAAACAGGGGAGAACTTGCTCAATAATGTTGAGGGATGATGATTTAATATTTCATGTATATACACACACACACACACACACACACACACACACACACACACACACACACACACACACACACACACACACACTAGCCCTAGCATTTGTTGCAGCTACTGGGGATCCTACTAAACTAAACACACACACACAGATATATGGGTCATTAAATCATGGGGTTTGTTTGTTTGTAGGCCGCTCGATGATGAAGGGACATTAGTGAGTGTGCCACCAGCTTGTTGATGAGGGGACCATAATGAGTGTGACACCAGTGAGGGCAGGTGTTCTGTCATGTTCTGCATCTTGGACAGAACCAGGCCACTTCCTGTCTGCCTGCCTGTCAGAGCGAGCGACAAATAGCGAGCGAGCGAGAGAGAGAGAGAGAGAGAGAGAGAGAGGGGGGGAGAATGTGTAGGCACACATTCTGATGTCCAGTTGACATTGTGTTCTGGGTTTTAATTGGCTGTGTAGGTTTCAATCCTGCACATTCTCACTTTGAGATATGCAGGCTGAACATATCTGCACTCACACTGCTCTGGCACTGTGCCATCTTGTGCTATGAAAGATGAGCTGTCAAATGTATGAGGTGTTATTATGCTAATGATCACGCTGTCACCATGATCAACACCTCTTAATAGAAGAATTCAGATGGGTTATTCCTATGCCTTGTCTAGGACAGTGCCATCATTATCTGCAAACACGGGCAAGGATTTTGGAAAATCAGAAACAGAAAAATGGGCAAAATTTATTTAGCCAAGTATAATGTGTGCACAAAGATTTTGACCTCATGCTGACCATTTACCTGACAGTCACACATACTGGACACGAGGTTCAGGATGAAATCGAATCAGATGAACGTGTTTGGAGGAGAGAGAAGTACGGTGTGTGTGTGTGTGTGTGTGTGTGTGTGTGTGTGTGTGTTTGGAGGAGAGAGAAGTACTGTGTGTGTGTGTGTGTGTGTGTGTGTGTGTGTGTGTGTTTGGAGGAGAGAGAAGTACTGAGTCTGTGTGTGTGTGTGTGTGTGTGTGTGTGTGTTTTCTAGTTGATCCAAAGTCCTGTGGAGAGCAGAATGCCAAAACTGATTAGAAGAACAGACAGGAAGAGACAGAACGATTAAAGTGCCTTTCAGTGTGTTTGTGTGTGCGCGCGCGCATGTGTGTGTGTGTGTGTGTGTGTGTGTATGTGTGTGCGTCTGTCAGGGTGGGAATTACACAAAGGACATTGCCCCTCCTTCTGGCCGTGATGCCCTGAAATCCCTAAGGCCACCTTGGCAGCTGTGCCCTGCTGCCAGCCTGCTACTATCAAAATCTCCATGTTGCTTTAAAAGCATCAGTGGCCTCAGTTTAATGTATGCAAAGAATGTGTAATTGGCTCGTTATATCACGCATTTCAGAAAAATGGCTCTTCACGACGTCAAAAGAGGCACAGCATGGGGGAGTGCGCCTCCTACCTGACTGCTCTCTGCCCTGGTCTCTCTGCCCCTCTCTTTCTACAGTCTAGATCAGTGGTTCTCAACTGGTGTAGCCTCAGGACCCACTATTTTCCTTGTCATGAAGTCGCGACCCAAATTTCAGATTTTTTTTTAAACCACTCAAATTTATTGCACAAAAAAAATCGCATTAATTTAATACACAATGCCTTCATGCACTGTT
>NC_139624.1:76074533-76184533 GCF_964638095.1 Poromitra crassiceps
AATTGTCATGAATAACATAATGCGCAGAGAAGCTGCTGTGACCTGTTTTAAACCACATGATGGAGAGTGCAGCCACAGCTGTAGGAGTTTGTGATAATAAAAAAATATCTAAAAGAAATGTGTTAGCTTAACGACAATCTTAGTTGCTGAAAAGATGTTTAAAATAACTGTAACCTGTCACCTGTGCATAATGCTCCCTGCGTCACACAGCCAACTGCGCTTCATATCATCCTCACAGAGAGCCAATGTATTTGATCCATTTGTCACTGATCATGATCGTCATACTTTAACAAATGATCAGAGTTCAGTTAGTCATGTTACTCATAGGCAGTGCTAATAATGTTCCCTAAATGATCACTGAAAAAAATGCCACACAATGGCATACAATAGTAATAATTGTGACGAAACAAAAGATCATACATAGTAACAAGAGATGACATAAAGCAGCTGATTCTTAAGAATATATATCTAACATTGTAAAAATGCACTGTGGCTCATGGAGAGTATGATCTTAAAATAGATTGTAACCCTAAGCAGGTCACCAGAGCAGGGGAGCTGAATCTGGGGTGAACATTGGGGACAAGCTGCAGGGCTGAAAGGGACTTTTGAGTGAGGCAGGAGTAAAGGCAATGGCAATAGTCTGAGAAGGAATAAGTCATTGAATGAACTTCTCCAATCAGCTGTGGAGAGGATTTTTACATAGAGAGAATGTAAGCATAGAGACAATGTTAAAACTGCCCGTTGCAAAGTTGTTCAGGGACACCCATAGCAGAAAGAGGTGTTTTATCGTCACTTTGAATGCAGCCTCATTGTCCCATTCTCTTTCTGACTGCCGTAGACTGGCTCATGAGAAACACAACTGACAGACCCAGAGGTATCCAGTGGACTTTGTTTTCCCAACTCGAAGATCTAGACTTTGCCGATGATCTTGCTGTTCTCTCCTCAAAGCACAGCCATCTGCAGGAGAAAACTGATCTCTCCTCAAAGCACAGCCATCTGCAGGAGAAAACTGTTCTCTCCTCAAAGCACAGCCATCTGCAGGAGAAAACTGTTCTCTCCTCAAAGCACAGCCATCTGCAGGAGAAAACTGACATGTTCTCTCCTCAAAGCACAGCCATCTGCAGGAGAAAACTGATCTCTCCTCAAAGCACAGCCATCTGCAGGAGAAAACTGACATGTTCTCTCCTCAAAGCACAGCCATCTGCAGGAGAAAACTGATCTCTCCTCAAAGCACAGCCATCTGCAGGAGAAAACTGTTCTCTCCTCAAAGCACAGCCATCTGCAGGAGAAAACTGTTCTCTCCTCAAAGCACAGCCATCTGCAGGAGAAAACTGTTCTCTCCTCAAAGCACAGCCATCTGCAGGAGAAAACTGTTCTCTCCTCAAAGCACAGCCATCTGCAGGAGAAAACTGTTCTCTCCTCAAAGCACAGCCATCTGCAGGAGAAAACTGACATGTTCTCTCCTCAAAGCACAGCCATCTGCAGGAGAAAACTGACAGACTGAACAAAGCACAGCCATCTGCAGGAGAAAACTGATCTCTCCTCAAAGCACAGCCATCTGCAGGAGAAAACTGACATGTTCTTTTCTCAAAGCACAGCCATCTGCAGGAGAAAACTGACAGACTGAACAAAGCACAGCCATCTGCAGGAGAAAACTGACAGACCGAACACGTTTGCCAAACAGACAGACAGGCCTGAACATCAATGCCTCCAAAACTCAAGTGACGTGCAATAATGCCACCCCAGATGCACCAATCACAGTGGATGGATACACTCTCGACTATGTTGAGGAGTTTAGCTACCTGGGAAGTCTTGTCAGTAAAGACAACCCATTCTATCTGGAAGTCAAAGCAGTAAAGTCCAACAACAAAGGTCTGACTTTACAACAGCAATGTGAAATCAGTGCCGTATGGCTTGGAGTGCTGGCGAGTGACAACACGTGAAAAATATCGATGCCTTCCACAACGGATGCCTCAGGAAAATCTGATGCATCTTCTGGCCTGAGAAGATCTCTAATGCACATAGCAGTCAATTTATATGTTATATAAATTGACTAAGTGCAACAGTGTGGTGCTTGAAATCAAACGCCGCCGACATCGATGGCTGAGTGTCCTCAGAATGGACCAGGTTGCACTTGGACTCCACCTGGGAAGAGGAAGCAAGGCCGGCCCAAAACAATCTGGTGGCGAATGGTGACAGCTGAGTTAAAGGAGATGGACCTAACATGGGGCGAGGTACAGCATGCAGCGCAAGACAGGTCCAGATGAAGATCTGCAATATAATTTTTTATTATTTTTATGGAATTTCTTGAGCTACAAAAGATACCAATAATCTGGAAACGCTAAACAATTGTCCCTATCATCAAGTGTACTAACCCAAAGACCTGAGATGATTTTAGACCTGTAGCAGTTTAATTATGAAGAAGGTTAATTGAGAAGGTTCTAAAGCAGGCTGTTCAGCAGCAGGTGCAGGGTTCTTTAGATCCTCTGCAGTTTGCGTATAGAGTTGGCAGGGGTGTGGAGGATGCCACCCTGATGCTGCTGAACTGCCTGTTCAGCAGACCTTGAGGGTCTCCTGACTCATACCAGATTCTGTTCATTGATTTTTCTTCTGCTTTTAACACCATACGGCCACATTTGATTTGGTGGAAAACTACAAATATTTGCTGTTTGATAGTAGGTGGTGCTTTTAGGGCAATGCAGATGCCATTTCTAAGAAGGTACAACACTGTCATTGCTCCTTGAGAAAAATGTATTTATTTTTAATGTGTGCACCAAAATGATGACTCTTCTACAGAACTTTTCTTGACGGTGGTGCTGACTTTTTGTATTGTGGGAGGGTTTGGAAACTTGAATCAGGCCAATAAGAATAGGTTGGGTCAGCTTGTCAGAGTGGCCAGTAAAGGTATTGGGGTGAACCAAGCAGCTCTCTGACCTTTACGATCGGCAGGTCGTAAGGAAGGCCCATGCCATTATTGGACTGTACTGACCACCCCCTGCAGAGGGAGTCTGAGCTTCTACCTTCAGGTAGAAGATACAGGCCTCTATCTTACACCCAGTGCAATGTGGGGCAAACGGAAAGTGTCATTGCTATCTTACAACCCGCATAGTTGTCAATTTAACACACTGCGCCCCCGCCGGTAAAATGACAATTTCATTTGGATCCATCTGTGCACTGTGGTTTGGGCCAGTCTATCTTGCGGTAGATTGGAAACAACTGAGCTAAAACCAAGTAAAAGCTGGTCTTAATCCAGCCTAGTCTGGTGCAGTATGTGGTTGCACAACATGCCTTCACTGTGCTTGTTACACATACATGAGGGACACGCAACAGCACAAAATCATGCCAAAGATTACAACTAAAAACATTACAATGTGGAAAAATCGTTTACATCACAATAAAAAAAACTGTGTGAAAAGCTCCCTCACACTCACACAGCAAAATAGATCAATTTATGTATTTATTTAGCAGCGGGCGCTGTCCATGGTCCTGAAAATGGAAAAATGGACAGAGGAGAGAGGTTTAACTTATCTGCAAATCATGTTGATTATTGATTTTTTTAATAATAAAATTTGACTTGACTTGGGATGTACAGGTTGAGATTGGACAGGTAGGACAGGTGTATAGGATAAACCTGGAGAAAATAACATGAAAGAGAAGAACACCGGTCAAACTTATTCATCAGAAATTCATGCCTGGGAGATAAAAGGAGATGAGATGATGAAATGAAATGAAAGAGAAGAAAAGTGAACAAGAGTACACATGTTGCAGAGAAACTGGAAACAAAGGGAGAAGGATGGAACGATGGAATGAAGGGATGGATGAGTTTAACTTGATTTAGTGTGGGGTATGGTATACTAAATTCTTATGGGAACTATTTTATTTAGATTGTTTCATTTGAAGGCTTTTAGGGAAATTAATATGAAAATGTTGGAGACAATAGACCCTTTTCACGGGGGCCATTTTGTGTCCAAAAGGCAGGGTAAACACAGGTGCAAGCAAAACACTAATGAGGGTTTCCAACTTCCATGATTGTAAGTTGGAAACCCTCATTACTGTTTTGCTTGCACGTGTGTTTGTTTCCCCTGCCTTTTTAACACAAAATGGCCCCTGTGAAAAGTGTGCAAGATCTATTTTATGGCTGTGCGCGCGCGCACACGTGTGTGTGTGTGTGTCCACAGGATGTGTGTGTGTCCATGTGGGCGTCTGTGAGAGGATGTGTGTGTCTGCATCTACTGCCAAATATGGCTAATGAGTGGGAATAGAGTTGTTTGGGCAATATTTCAAAAGCTCACTCAGCCAAACAATGAGACATTAATGGCCACAATATTAATGGAATGAAGGAAACAGAATAGGACTTATTTGTAATCTCATCAGTGTTATGAAGAGGAGGCCATAAAACAAATAGAATCTCTCTTCCTCACGAACACACAAAACACTCACAGACAGACATAATGCACACGCTTGCACACACTCACAGACAACGATGCAAGTGGTTTAATGAGGACATCCATCAGGTGACTAGAAGAGGTTTGAAACACAAACTGTTGGTCCTGGAGGCAAACATCACTCTTAAACTGATGCTGTGGCATTCATCATTCAGTCACTTCAGCCTTTGAAGTCACACAACTCTGCAGACTATTCAGCTCAGTCACATTTTAAGATGACAGACTGTGTCAGGGGCTGTGTCCATATCCACCTTACTTCTAGCTGCCATGATGCCTTATGGGTGCTTCTTCCGGGTGTAATCCTCCCAGCCCCCCCCCCCCCCTCCCCTCAAAGCTGCAGGCGAATGGAGCAAATCAGGTCCAGCTTGGCAAAAATCTCGTGGATAAATATCCAGAGTTGCTCAAAGAGCAACAGAAATAGCGGATGTGATGATAGATAAAATTAATACATTCCCTCAAATAAGTCGTCAACCCAGTCCTATTTATTGTGACAAGAATTTCCTCGTAACGAGGAAATGTGCAAGCTGTAACAATCAAGTCACGTTAAACCGGACCTTGTACCCATAATTATTTTACAGCGGGTCATTCAAAAATAAGCTGGATAGACAGCGGTTTTTTCATAGTGGAGCGCTTTGGATTGAATGCCTAGAGCGCTTCTAATGTGCACAGGAGCTGACACTGACAGTTAGTAGCTAACATTAGCTAGCTAGCATACAAGATAATATATTTAATAATTCAAACCAGGGCCTCTGCAGTTGTTAATGTTTTTAGTCCCGCCTCGTCCTTGTTTTTGCTTAGTCAGCCAAAAAAGGTGACATTGATGAGCAGCATTCATCTCCAAAAGTTGACATGTTTTCTGCTTGAGGCAGCAGTGCTCCGCCAGGTGCGGTGCTGGGAAGAGGAGCGCTCCTAGCGCATCCTTACCATCGAGAATGAATTGCAGAAAGGCACTGGCTGCTCAAAAACGGCCCCTAAGGCAACCATTAGCATTAGCAGTTTGTAATGATGTCTGAGCAGTTTCAGCACCATAAAATTGCCCCATCATAATGTCCACGGGCTACGACAACTGTTACTTAAATGACCAAGGATTTAGTGTTGGAAATGATTTTGAAAACAAATGAACTCTAGCTAAGTATACTGACTCAACTTTTATAAATGCACCATCGAGAGTATCCTGACTGGCGGCATCACGGCCTGGTATGGCAACTGCACCGCCCTTGACCGTAAAGCTCTGCAGAGGGTGGTCAAGACAGCCCAACGCATCACCAGGTCTGAGCTGCCAGCCATCCAGGACATCTACAGCCAGCGTTGCAGGAGGAAGGCTAAGAGGATCCTCTCCGACCCCAGCCACCCAAGCCACGGACTGTTCACGCTCCTGCCGTCTGGCAGACGCTACAGGAGCATACGGACCCGAACCAATAGGTTCAGAGACAGCCTGTATCCCCAAGCCATCAGGATGCTCAACTCGGCCTCTAAATAGTGTCTGGCCGCGCCCCCCTCCCTCTCAGCACACACCTGTTGAACTGTTGACTGCCCCCCCCCTCCCCCCAGCCATCGGGCTGTTGAACTGTTGACTGCCCCCACCCCCTCCCCCCAGCCATCGGGCTGTTGAACTGTTGACTGCCCCCCCCCCCTCCCCCCAGCCATCGGGCTGTTGAACTGTTGACTGCCCCCCCCCCTCCCTCTCAGCACACACCTGTCGAACTGTTGTCTGCCCCCCCCCCCTCCCCCCAGCCATCGGGCTGTTGAACTGTTGACTGCCCCCCCCCCTCCCCCCAGCCATCGGGCTGTTGAACTGTTGACTGCCCCCCCCCCCCTCCCCCCAGGCATCGGGCTGTTGAACTGTTGACTGCCCCCACCCCCCCAGCCATCGGGCTGTTAGCTGCACTATAGCTCACTTAATTTTTTGTGTCGTTGTGAATTGCTGTGAAATTGGGCTTCTTGTTTTTTACTTACTTCTAAGTATGTTTTTATCTTTATACCTCTTTTAATCTTTTAATACTCCGTTTTTACAGTGAAGTTGATATGAGCGCTGAGTATAAGATTTTCCTTGCAGGTGACAGATGTTTGCATTGTTGCCGGTATATAACAATAAACTTGAACTGAACTGAACTGAACTGAACAAAGTTGTGGAAACCATTCAGACAGGGACAGACACTGTTAAAAACACTCCCAAACTTGCCTTAAGTCCTTTTCAGAGATGCAGTGACCTCCTGAAGATATCCAGATGTTACTTGGATGGGGTGTATGTATGAACACGATTGTCCGTTGTGAGCGCGCGGCCGTGCAAACGGATCTTAACCACCCAAGTCCCTAGTACTGTGTTGCTCACAGAGCAGCACATATTTGAATACTACAGCAGTATGTTCAGAGCGAGCGAGTGGGCATGTTGATGACATTGGGATTACTTCTGTTATTGTTAAATGGCACTTTTACAAACCATTCATGTTCCCGCACAATTTCATTTGATGAATGGATAGTTACATGGCTGGATTATTTGGAAGAGAAACCCCAAATTTGTGAGTAAACAACCTCCCTGTCTGCCTGTTTGAATCGTGAAAATGCAACAAGAATATGATAGAGTGTTGAATTAGGCTCAATATTCGAGAGATAACTATGTGGAGAGAAATACATTGAAAATGGGCCAGATATGATTTGAATGCCACCCTGCCACCTGTTTGCGCTCTTTTAGAACCTTTAGCAGTCTGACTCACCATTGCTTGTGGTCTGCATCACAGTTGCAGTCGTATTTGGGGTCGGTGCAGTTCCTGTCGATGCCACAGGCGCATTTCTGGATGCCAGGTCCTGAGCCGCCCCAGTAGAAGTGCTTATCACTGCCCCGGCCCACCCACCATGTGTAGGGGGTTCCTTCTGTGGAGAGACACACACACACACACGCACGCACGCGCACGCACGCGCACGCACGCACGCACGCACGCGCACGCACACACACACACACACACACACACACACACACACACACACACACACACACACACACACACAGTATGTTCCTTTGAAGGATGTCAGCTCTCCGAAAGAAAATGAATGAATGAAGAAAATAACAGTCCTAACCATACAAATCTTTGGTAGAACACTGCAACACCCCCCCGACTCCCTCATACAAAATGTACTCACACACCTAGGCTACATACATCACAAGTTACAGTGGAGATAAAAACAAACTTTATGGAGGCAATGAAGGCATAGTGCAAAACTGTCCAAACTCTACCCAATTACAAATGATTAATTGTTATATCATTAATCGTTTCAAGCTTAAGTCCCATTAAAGTGATCTATATTGGCACCTGCCAGCTGCAAGCTGAATATAATTCATTTGCCCAACATGATTTACACAGCTAGACTTTGAATTCCAATGAGTCTGGCAGAGACTCGCTCACAAATCACACCTGCG
Organism: Poromitra crassiceps; assembly: GCF_964638095.1. Classification (NCBI taxonomy): domain Eukaryota; kingdom Metazoa; phylum Chordata; class Actinopteri; order Beryciformes; family Melamphaidae; genus Poromitra; species Poromitra crassiceps. Next base: position 76,082,394 of record NC_139624.1, read on the forward strand.
TTTTGAGAGACCTGTGGAAAAAGAATCTGATGGGTTCAGAGCCAATGTTAAGGAATACAGTAGCTCATGGCAGGCTGTGGTATATGGTTACTATATCAGCTAAGGGGCATTGTATATATCACGGCCTGAAGTGAGCTAAAACTGTTACCAAGTTTGGCAATATGAAAGTAATAAACACACTAAAATGTATACACACACACACACACACACACACACACACACACACACACACACACACACACACACACACACACACACACACACACACACACAGAGTGTAGTATAAGTATTACAAGTAAGTAGTACAAGTATAATAGGCTAAATAGGGTACTAATGTTCAAAATAAAATAGGCCCTGAACGAGCCAGTGGCTGTGCAAAGTAGGTAAGTTACAGTAGCTAGCTAGCAACAATTATCTCAATAACCAAGCAACGCATTTCACAACACATTTTACCATTGAAAAAAACGTGACTGTTAACACGAATGTTAACAAGCTAAAGTTTCAGTCATTTAGTGGCGTTTTGTGAGTAGTTGCTAACTACTACAAATGGCCTGCATTATAGCGCTTTTATCCAAAGCGCTTTACAATCAGTAGATAGTCTACATTCACCCATTCATACACCAATGGTGGCAGGCTACCACGCAGGGTGCCTACACACCATCGGGAGCAAGGAGGGTTAAGTGTCTTGCCCAAGGACACAACGACAGCAGCTGGGAGGAAGCGGGGATCGAACCGCCAACCCTTGCGTCATTGGCCGACCCGCTCTACCTCCTGAGCTAAAGACGCCCCCACTACAGTAATTGGTAACTACGAACCGGTCTGCAACTGCAGTGCTGCTTGAACACCCTTCTCAGACGTGGAGGCTGAGTAATACTGAATTGTGCAAAGCAATTGTCATAGCTATAGATGCTCAATATACCACAGCGATGAGCCAATCAGATCGCTTGATTTGAGGTAGCCATTTTATAAATTCATATATTGATTTAGTGTGCATGCATTCCTGTACATTTATGTTTGCTGTACACAGGTGTGTGTGTGTGTGTGCATCTCGTGTGTGCATGTGTGTGTCAGCATGCCTGTGAGTGTTTTTTTTTTTTTTTTTTTTTAACAACCTTTATTTATACAGGGGGAGTCTCACTGAGAGCAATGCTCTCTTTTTCAGGAGTGCCCTGTTCACATTCACACACACATTCATACCTGGAAGCTGACCAGTCTGTGTTTTAGCGAGTGGCTAAGAGGTGAAGGATCACTGTTTTTTAATAAGAAATGTAATATTGGGAGAGGGGTGTGGCCTCAGCCAAGATGGCAGCTTAGCCTAAAAGACTCCGACAACCGCACGTTATTTTGATTAAAAACCCCACGAACGCACTGGGTAATGTGAAAAAGTTTTGTGACATCGATTAAGTCAAACGACTCTACGAAGAAACCATACGAAATATTTACTAGAGCACGCGCGGCAAGCAGTATAACAGCTGAGACAACTCCGCCGACTGATACTAGCAGTAGCACAGACGCTAGCAAGATGGCTAATATAGCAGCGGTGCTAGCCGAGCTGAAATCAATCCGCGCAGACTTCGGAACGAAGTTGGACAACATCGATAACCGGCTGACGGACGTGGCAAACTCCATAACATCATTGGAGGGCAAAATGATCAACGTGGAACAAGATGTCTCCTCAAACACCAAAAGGATTGACGAAGCTGAAGCGTGCATATCCACAGCGGAGGACCAGCTGCGGAAGGCTGAAACAGAGTTAACATCAGCCGCCAAGCGCATAGCCTACCTCGAGTCAAAGACAGACGACTTGGAGAACAGGGGATGGAGGAAGAACCTGAGGCTCCTTGGTTTACGCGAAGGAGCTGAAGGGACCATTTGTTGACATGGGAGCCTTCCGAGGCTTCAACACAACCCGTGCAAGATCAGAGTGCTACATGGAGGGAGGATTCATCTCTTCTCAACACCACAAGATGCCGAAAAGTTTCATCATGACATCAAGTAGCGTTCAACACGCAACACTACGGTAAATCCACTAATGATCACTGAATCCGATCATAACAAACTTTGAGACTCAGCCGGAAGCACAATGATCGGCTGGACAGCTGTTCACTCAGGACTCGGCTATTATAGAGTCTCAAATAATTAATGCCTTGTGGATTAGGTTACTTGCACTATGTTTCAGGCTTGAATAAGCTCTAATAGATAGTAGCTGTACATACTTTTTGTTATATATTTTTATTTTATTTTTTATTTTGACTAGCAAGTTGAATGTGCGCTACTATTCAGCTATTATTTCAATTAGAAGGGGGTTAACTTGAACACATGATGTGCGGTTGTTGGTCATTGATGGTTATCCTGTTCAGAGCTGAGTCCATGCAGCCTAGCTGCTCCTCAAAAGAGTGTGGATCAGCGTCTCTCTCATGTCCATACACAGAAGGGGGGAAGCATAGCACTTCGTTTGGGGAAGTGGGGGGGGCAGAACAGTTTACGTCATTGTGGTTTCTGTGTGTGTGTGTGTGTGTGTGTGTGTGTGTACTTGCACCAAAAGAGAATGCAATTTCATGACTTTATACTATGCTGAGATTATCATTTATCGTGAGGACAAACATGGGAAGTAGTTTGGATATTAACATTGCAAGTTGGAATGTGCGGGGAATGAGAAAACTGGCTAAATTGAAACAGGTATTGAACAGGTTAAAACATCTCAAATCTAAAATAGTCTTTCTACAGGAATCGCATTTGACTCCTTCAGACATACATCAACTGAGTAAAAGATGGCCAGGCCAAGTATTTCATGATTCATACAATACCTATGCAAGAGGTGTAGTTGTTCTCATTCACCGTTCAATTCCATTTCAAATGACAAAAATTACCCAAGACACGTATGGAAGGTATATTATTGTCCAGGGTAATATTTTGTCACAGAAACTGAATCTTGTAATGGTCCAAATGAGGACAACCCATCATTTTTTGAAAGATTATTTCTCACTGTGTCTGCCTTAGAGGGACTCAATGTCATCGGAGGGGATTTTAATTGTACCATTGACCCAGTACTGGATAGATCCATCCAAATTGATGTAACTCATGTACAAACTAGAAAAACACTGACTAATTATATGAGGGACCTGAGGTTGATTGAAATCTGGAGAGCGCAGAACCCAAGTAAAAGGGAATACTCTTGTTCTTCAAGTTCATATAAAACTCATTCACGCATTGATTATTTTCTAATCTCCATGGAATTAATGTCTAAAGTTAAAAAATGCTGGTACAACAGTATAGTAATTAGTGATCATGCAACAGTATCTATGGAAATACATCTAGGTGGACTGGAGCGGTGCTCCAGGTGGAGACTGCAAGTTTATCTGTTACAGGATCCAGGCTTTGTTAAATTTATGGAGAACTGCATTGACAAATATTTTCATCTAAATACGGACGAAACCACAGCCAGCATTAGATGGGAGGCATTTAAAGCCTATATAAGGGGAGAAATTATTAGCTACACAAGTTCCAAAACCAAACGGCAAAACCAAGAGTTACAAACATTAGAAAACCAAATTAAAGAGGTAGAGACCGAAATTTATAAAGACAATGACCCCCAAAAATTACATTATGTATCCATAATGAGAGCTAAATATGACAAATTAACAACAGACAAAGTGGCTAAAAGTTTGATATGGACTAAACAAACATACTGGCCCCTATTCTCCCACAGGCCTTCGGCGCTAAAACGGGCCTTAAACGCAAAAAAACGTGCCTTGCGCCTGCCTCGGGAAGATATCAACATGGCTTTACGCTGGCAAATGCGCTTTAGGCGGAATGGGCGTGGCGCTGTCCCTGAATGGGCGAGAATGGGCGTGTCGGCCTTAAATGCCGGCCTAATGATATCTTCCCAACTGGCGTAAATTTAGCGCTTTGCGCTTTTGAAAACCAGGCCTATTCAGTGCGCCAGTTGCGAGGAGCGCTCTTCTGCCTCTCCCCTGTCACCCTTCTCTGTCTCTCTCTGAAACCAGGCCTATTCAGTGCGCCAGTTGCGAGGAGCGCTGTTCTGCCTCTTCTCTGTCACCCTTCTCTCTCTCTCTCTGACTCCCTCGCTCAGACAGACACAACATAACACACTTCCCATAGGAAAAAGAAGTTGTAAGTTCACTGCCTGGCATGTCCCAGCATGCATTGTGGTACTCCATTTCGCTACTAAATAGCAACCAAATGAGCCGAAAACCTATATAAAGGTAGATCTAAATAATGTGTAATGGTAACACAACCTGCAATTGTAGAACATTTCAATATTGGACCAAATAAAACATCGAAATGAAAACACCACCCTATGTAAAACATATATGTCCTCCTGGGCCTATATATATCCCTTGTCGATTTAACGTGATTTAGATAAGTGACAGCGGAACGAGCTTCTACTGTCATGTGCTATACTGTGATGTCCGCTCCAATAACTTGGCCCTACTTCACATTTCGTTTTACAATAAAAACACATTTATGCAATGACTTTACATAATGTAGGGTATATTTATGTGCATCATCCTTCCTGCAGCAGGCGAGAGAAAATGATATCTTTCTGGACAAACTTTCACCAATCTAATAGGCTATATTTTTCTAGCTGATGCATTTAGAACATTCTTTTCACTTTGATCTTGCTATAGTGTAGGGTATTTACATGCTTGCAGTATTTAAACTGCAGTTAGATTGGTTTGAGAAGCATAATAATATGGAATAATAGCCTATATATGGAGACAGACAGACTGGATGAAGGGAGGGGGGGGGGGGGCAGAGCGCTTGGCTTTGTCTGGTTTTACCGGATTTGTCCAGGAATTGGGGCTTAAAAGGAAAGCGTGTGACTCTTTACTGCAATTCTCCAATGAGCGGACTATGCATAATTTTACGCTTAAAAGGCATGGTTATAATGGTTGAGGCTGCGTGTAGCGCCGATACCAAGATAGAGAGTGCGCTGGTCCACACCCACTAACTGCGCTAGGCGGCCTAGCGCTAGGCCTTAAACGCAGTTTCTACGCCGATTGCAACGATAGGGCCCACTATGACCAAGGAGAAAAAGCCGGTAAATTACTGGCCTGGAGGGTAAAGAAAATGCAATCCGAAAAAGCAATTAATAGTATAAAGTCAACAGCTGGCAATTTGACTATGGATCCTGTGGAGATAAACAATAGTTTTAGAGACTTTTACAAATTGCTATACAAAGCAGAACATAACGGAAATAAAGAAGCTCAAACTACATTCCTGGACCAATTGCAATTTCGGACTGTATCAGATGACGAAAAAAGAACATTGGATAGTCCACCAACAGTAGAGGAGCTCTGTGAAGCTATGGGAAACATGAACAGCGGAAAGGCACCCGGACCAGACGGGTTACCAATAGAGTTCTATAAAACCTTTTCAAGACGACTTGTGAGGCCGTTGCTTGACATGTTTGAAGAATCATTTACTAACAGAACACTTCCAGATTCATTAAGATTAGCTATAATAACTTTAATATTAAAACCAAACAAACCCCCAAATGAATGCTCATCATACAGACCAATTAGTCTAATGGGATGTGACACAAAAATACTATGCAAAGCACTTTCTAGTAGGTTGGATAAACACATTCCTCAGCTGGTTATTGATGATCAACAAGGTTTTGTACGAAATAGACAGGGCTATCACAACATCAGAAGGGTGTTGAATATACTATATGAACGACATAATGAAAAGGACACAGCAATGCTATCAGTAGACGCACGGCAAGCGTTTGATAGGATAGAATGGGATTATCTTTTTGAGTTACTGCCCAGATTTGGGCTAGGCGAGACCTTTCTCAAATGGATTCGACTACTATACACAAACCCGACCTCTGAAATCCTAACCAACAATAACATCTCAAAACCTTTTAGTCTATGGAGGTCTACTCGGCAGGGGTGTCCTTTGTCCCCGTTGCTCTTCATACTAGCAATCGAACCTCTAGCTATGGCCGTGAGAACACATATAGGAATATCAGGTATTACAATTGGTGGGAGAGAACATTGCATATCTTTATATGCAGACGATATTATATTCTTTCTAACCAATCTAAAAACTAGTATACCTGATCTGATCACTCTGATTGACAATTTTGGGGCGTTCTCCGGATATAAAATTAACAATTCCAAATCAGTATTGATGTTTCTCAATGAAGAAGAACGACATAATCCCATAATCAGTACTCCATTTGCAACAACCATGGAGGGATTTCGGTACTTGGGTATTAAAATCACCCCTGAACTCAAGGAAATAATCTCAGCGAACTATGATCCCCTGGTAGACAGTGTAACTGAAACATTGAGTCGCTGGTCCAGTTTACCTATATCTATGGTAGGGCGAATACATTTAATAAAAATGACCATTTTACCAAAAAATTTATATTATTTTCAAACACTCCCATTGCCACTACCAAATGTGTTTTATGACAAACTTGACAAATTGTTTAGACAATTTATCTGGAATGAAAAGAGGGCTAGACTCCGCCTTAGACTACTTTATCTGCCTTATGAGAGAGGAGGACTCCAGCTTCTCAACCTTAGATGGTATTATATGGCAGCCCAATTGACTTCAGCATCATATTACTTCTGTACAACAACACCCCCAGCGTGGGTAAGCATTGAGCAAGAGTCCATTCCCGATCTACCATTAAAGTTGTATACACGAATCACACGGCCAATTTGTGTAGGCTGCCATCTAGTGGGGACGCCATTACTGCGGGGGTAGGTCCCCGCAGCTACCTGTGCTGCTGGCTGCTGCAGAGTGCCAAATGATAACAGCGTCGTGAGCTGGATTGATAACGTGAGACAGTAGCCCCCAGTTACTGATGAAGGTACGACCTTATTATGGATGGGGATAGTAATTATTCAAATTGTAAATAGCGGAAAAAATACCACTTAACGAGCCGCATTTCAAGTGACGTTATTGTGTAAACATGCTAATGTTAACTTACAGCCTTTACTAGCGTTAGCTACATGAAGAGTGCCCCCCTGTCTGAAACCATAACGTTACATAAACATACAAATTTAGATTCCCTGGACGTGCAGAGGACCAAGCTGTTCGCCAGAGGTGGACCAAGAATATTAACAGAAAGGACTTTGTTCCCAATAACAACAGCACGGTAGGTTTTGGTGTAACAGTCGTAAATCACTAACGTTATTTCACCTCATAATGGCTAGCATGCAGCTGCCAGCTGCCTAGCCTAAGCTAACAGTGATTATGACATGGGTTATGTCAACATTATGGTTGTTAATGGACTGTGAATATCGGACAGGTCCTTTCAGAATGATGTGTTCATCATCTGGTAGAGTGTGCAATATTTGGCCAATCCATCCGAGCTCAGGTCATTTTGACCCTCTATGAGAGACCTGTAGTTGGCATTCTGTTGCTCATCACAAGCCAGGCGATTAGTAAAATACCCTTGAATGCCTATAAAAACACAAATTCGTATTTTTTTTTAATGTCTACTAATGTAATTGATGTGCAATGATTACATGCAACTTGATTGTTTATGCTAGCTAGTCAGTAAGTTAACAATTAGCATGTTTACACAATAACGTCACTTGAAATGCGGCTCGTTAAGTGGTATTTTTTCCGCTATTTACAATTTGAATAATTACTATCCCCATCCATAATAAGGTCGTACCTTCATCAGTAACTGGGGGCTACTGTCTCACGTTATCAATCCAGCTCACGACGCTGTTATCATTTGGCACTCTGCAGCAGCCAGCAGCACAGTCTAGCTGCGGGGACCTATCCCCGCAGTAATGGCGTCCCCACTAGATGGCAGCCTACACAAATTGGCCGTGGGATTCATGTATATGTACTCCTCGGATGTTAAAACATTGAGGAAAAAAACAAAAAATAATTTTCTTAAAAACAACATTTTGGTTTGGTATGCAGCACACAAACATATAGGTGACACGCCAGTACTATCCCAATATACTCCTATTTGGGGCAATGAACAATTTAAACCTGGTAGAAGGGATGGAGGATTTAAGTTATGGAGCATGGAGGGTATTCAGAAAATTGAAGATCTGTATGTAAAAGATGTTTTGCTTTCTTTTGATCAATTATGTCAGAAATACCAAATACCTAAAAAGCATTTGTTTAAATATTTACAGTTAAGAAGCTTCATGGCATCGAGATGTGAACAGATAACATGTATTACACCCTTATCAACACTTGAAGCGATGACAATTGCGAATTTAGAAGGGAAAGGCCATGTTTCTAGGTATTACAACATGTTGGTTGAATATAGCACTGAATAAATAAATTAAATGCTTGGAAAACAGACATACAAGAAGACATTGATTAGGAAGATTGGTGTGATGCTTGTTTAAAAGCACAAAAGCAAACAATAAACACAAGGTTTAAATTACTTCAATATAAATTGTTAATGAGGGTGTACATAACTCCGTTCAAACTTCACCACATGTCTGCTAACATTCCTGATGTCTGTACTAAGTGTTTGGAAGAAAAAGGTACTTTAATTCATTGTCTATGGGGATGTTCAAAGATTCAAAACTTCTGGAAGAGTGTCATAAATTGTTTGTCAAAGATCTTTGATACTGAAGTTCCTCTTAATGTCAAACTCTGTGTGCTTGGTATCTATCCGGGGGACTTTGTGCAAACAACAAAACAAGCTAAACTACTGGACTTCGGACTTCTTCAAGCCAGAAGAGCTATTGCACTTTGCTGGAAAAATATGGATGCGCCATCACTAAAAATGTGGAAACGGGAACTTTCGGAATGTATTGGCCTGGAAAGACTAACGTACATTGCTAAGGGCAAAGGGAAAGATTTTGCTCAGCTCTGGGAGCCATGGGCTCTATTCTCCCACAGGCCATCGGCGCTATTACGGGCCTTAACCGCAAAAAAACGTGCCTTGCGCCTGTTTCGGCAAGATAGCAATAGGCTTTAGGCTGCCAAATGCGCTTTAGGCCGAATGGGCGTGGCGCAGTCCCAAAGTGGGCGTGTCGGCGCTAAATACCAGCCTAGTGATATCTTGGGACCTGGCCTACATTTAGCGCTTTGCGCTTTTGAAAAGCAGGCCTATTCTGTGCCTTCACTGCTTCTTCTCTGTCACCCTTCTCTCTCTCTCTCTCTGAGTTCCCAGCATGCATTGTGTTTCTTCATTTCGCTACTAAATAGCCACCAAATGAGCCAAAATAGATATAAAAGGTAGTTCTAAATTAATGTGTAATGGTAACACAGCCTGCCATTGTCAACATTTCAATATTGGACCAAATAAAACATCGAAATGAAAACACCACCCTATGTGAAACATATATGTCCTCCTGGGCCTATATATACCCCTTGTCGAGTTAACGTGATTTAGAGAAGTAACAGCGGAACGCGCTTCGGAACGCGCTTCTAATGGCATCTGCTATACTGTGATGTCCCTCCAATAACTTGGCCCTATTTCACATTTAGTTTTACAATAAAAACACATTTATGCAATGACTTGACATAATGTAGGGTATATTTATGTGCATCATCCTTCCTGCAGCAGGCGAGAGAAAATGATATCTTTCTGGACAAACTTTCACCAATCTAATAGGCTATATTTTTCTAGCTGATGCATAGAACATTATTTTCACTTTGATCTTGCTATAGTGTAGCGTATTTACATGCTTGCAGTATTGAAACTGCAGTTAGATTGGTTTGAGAAGCATAATAATATGGAATAATAGCCTATAATGCAGACAGACAGGCTGGATGAAGGGAGGGGGGGGGGGGCAGAGCGTTTGGCTTTCGTCTGGTTTTGCGGGATCACTGGAATTGGAGCTAAAAAGGCAAGCGTGCGATTCGTTTATTGCACTTATCCAATGAGCATGACGGTGCATAATTTTACGCCTAAAAGGCGTGGTTGTAATGCTTTGGGCTGCATCTAGCGCCAGCACGACGATATCAAGTGCGCCTGTCCACGCCCACTGCTTTGATCTGCGCCTGCCGCTCGGCCTAGAAACTGCGCCGATGCAACGATAGGGGCCCATATATGCGTTTCATGAGAGATGGAGGCGGAGCTCTTGCCTGAAAGTTTGTTTAAAAAAAAAAGTGAGCAATGTGGAGGAAGTGTTTTGATTTGTTTTATCAGTACTTAGTTTGAATTGTTGCAGGTTGATTGTGTGTGTATGTGTGTGTGTATGTTGTAAAATGTCTTGTCTTTAAAGTTGTATTGTCACTGTATGTTGTGTATAAGGAAAAAATGACAATAAACATATTGAAAAAAAAAGAAAAGAAATGTAATATTGTTTCCTTTGCCTTGGATAACACTGGTCTGGTACGGGACAGCAGAGGGATAGGTTTAAATATTTTCCAGCCTGCCAATATCTCACACCAATAGCGAGGGGGTGAAACATTACGTTAAAATAAGCTTCATTGTCAATATTGCTTTGTCAAACTCCATCAGAGACAATCTTAGCCTTTTTTTTCTTCTTTTTACAGTCGATATTGAAGCCGACTTGTGATGCTGCACAATTGCATTGAGAGGTGTGATATACTATTATACTTACGGAGTGGAGTGAGGCTAAAGTCAGGGAGGGAGCTATGAGTGTGTCTGGGTTTGTTTCGATACCGCGCGTGTGTGTGTGTCTTTGTGGGCGCGTGTGTGTGTATTGTACTTCTATAGAGACAGTCCCCATGTCTGGGAACGCCCATACAGGCTCTAGGAACGCCCACAATAGACGCTGGGTTAGCTGGCTCAGCCTGGCTGGGGGCATGGTCAGGGTGGTGTAAATCCTCCCGTTCTATCCATTCAGCAAAGTTAGAATTTAGCTGATAGCCCAGCCCAGGCAGACACGATCGGGGATTTAACCACCGCAGTAAACGCACATCTGAGCAGACGTCTTGTGTTCTGCTCTAGAACCCCCAAACCTGTAGTTTAGAGCCGCAGCACCGTCTTTTGGTGAGTCAGCCTATGAGATATATCGGCGGTTTTACCCCACTCGCGCCAGCCGTTTGACATTTTGTGGGCGTTCCCAGACATGCGGACTGTCTCTATACTAGTGAGAGCCATATATATATTAGGGCTGTCAAAGTTAACCCGATAATAACCCGAGTTAACGCTCATTCACCGCCAAAGACGTCTTTGACGTGTTATCAGAAATAGCCATCCACGCCAAAGACGTGTTTGATGTGTTTTTGTTTTTATTAGTACAGGGCGTATTTCAAACACTTCCTCAGCCTGTGACATAGTATCAGGTCCCTAGCATCTAAGACAACACGTGAACAAACACATACCGCAGCTGTTGTTTTGAAATTGAGCAGGAGGAATATCAGAAAACGGATAAACGCTTCCTCCTTGTGCAGACAGGAGAAACGCCATTGAAACCCCCTCGGCGCGCTGCACGAGCTGGTCGCTTTCCTCTGTGCCAGCCGGGAGAAAACGGGAGAAAGTAATCCAGAGAGATGTGTTTGATCATCGGAGGAATGAGGAAATGATCGATCAGTTTGACGGGTAATCCAGAGGGCAGTGAGGAAGTGTTGAATAGCCGAGGGGAAAACGGGAACGATCAAATAGCAGGGAGGCAAGAAGACAAGCCAGAAGCGGCAGTCACAGCAGCCCGCTGTCCGTTCTCAAGAGCTATTCACTTGGTTCATGAAATCGCTGGGCTGCGTGCCCTCCAGTGTTGCTCCTGGCCAATCCCGGCGCCACAGGGCGTGGTTATTGCTTATCCTATGTGGGGTTAGAAATCACGCAACGAAGGGGGATCGTGTGTGTGTGTGTGTGTGTGTGTGTGTGTGTGTGTGTCTGTCTGTCTGTCTGTCTGTCTGTCTGTCTGTTAGGGCTGTCAATCTCCCTCTATAATCAAATTCGAATTTCAGTGCTTTATACATTTTAATATTCGAATTATATTCGAATATTTTAATTAATTTTTAATTGAATAAAAACTTTTTTTTCTTTTTTTTCTTTTTTTTTGGGTCTGAGTGAATTGTTGTCTTCTCTTATGTTATGTTCTGATTCTAAATATAGCTGAATCTTTGGGTTTGACCAAGTAAAACTTTTTCTAAGCATTTTACCAAATGTAGATGGAAAAGTGAATGGTGGATGAATATTCAAAATAATATTAGGCTTATCACAAATAGTCCAGCAATGATGTTTATTTAAGAAAACATGTTCCTTGTACAATGTACATACATTCATTGCATTAGAAAATAGGTCAGATAACCAGAGCTTAGTTAATATTCATCAGTGATGTATTGGTGCTGTCTGAAATGCTAAAATAAAATAATTGATAATAAAAAAAGACACAGCCTTTGTTTGAGCTCCTTATCAATAAACAAATAAGTAAACTTTGCCAAAACAACAATGAGCCATGAAAAAAAAAAATCTGTCACGTATTGCACTTAAGAGCTACAGGTTTACATTCAGTATAGCAGCTTCAACAGTCAACTTCAGTTAACAATGAATGAACATACATTTTAAGAGCTACAGGTAGGTTTACATCAGTATAGCAGCTTCAACAGTCAACTTCAGTTAACACTCTTTTCTTCAAGTATGTTGTCAGAACTTGTCACTGTTCTGTGTTCTAAAAAAATAAATAAATAAATATTCGTTTTAACACCTTGATTGCCAGCGACGAGTGTAGTCGTCAAACACAATCCAGCTGTTCACTGCCAGCGACGAGTTGACTCGTCAAAAAAATTGTTTTTTTTTTTTTGACGGTGGGATGTGCATCGAACCCTTTTACATCTCTTATATAGGTATTGGACGTGTACAACGTGTACAACCCATTCCACCGACCCACTAAGTGGTGACAGTGCTTTCCTGACTAGAGGAAGGCAAGCAAAAAGCAGTGTGACTGAAGCCATTCTCATGAAGGTGGATTGGCGAAGGCGCTTTCATTTCGCGCTGATTGCTGGCGGTGCGGGATTGCAGATTTGCATAGTGGATTGCGGGTGGGACACACTTTGAAACACGCAGCATAAATATGACCAGAATCGCAAAAGCTTCATCAAAGCCCTCAACCAAAACTCCAAGAAGCGAGCGAGTCTAACCAGACTTCCTCAAAGAGCGGCCGCACAGACAGGCTCACACCCGCACAGCAGCAGCAAAGCAAACTGGTGACAAGCGGGGACTGCCCCCTAGTCCGACACCAAATTGGAAACAAATCCCATTCTAAAAGGCTTTTAGAATGGGATTTTCAACCCATTCTTTTTTGTTTCTTTTTCGCTATAATTTAGAGTAATTTAATTTCTATTCAGAAATTTATTTGAGAGGTCGAGAGTATGAGAAAGTGCATTTGCAAAGGTAGGAAAGTGCTTGTGACATGGCGCTGCAGCCAAAAAGAACGCCCACAGGAGGGAGGAGTTGAGCAGAGGGAAGTTTACTGCTGTTATGAAGGAAATTACTGTTCAAAACTATTGTTTAGGTCTTACTGATGCCAAAAATGAATGGTTAAAGTGACAGTTCTATCGAAATTTCACAAAAAGCCGTTTATCTCTAAATATTTTTTCTGATGCTGAAACCATGCTGTATTCAACTGCTAATGCTTACATAACTACTAACTCTACAAACTAACTCTTTTAGACAGAGAAAGCACACATTCTATTAGTTATTTTTAGATGATTGGTGTTCACGAAGTCGTAACAGAAGAGAAACCTCGGCTCTTGTAAAATGAGCCTAGAATCCTCAAAAAAAACCCTGGCAGAAGCTATCTACAGCAAGAAAAAAACGGCTGGCAGTCAATGTGTTAAAAAAATAATAATAATTGAATTTCGTTCATAATTATTAAATTCGAATAATATTCGAATATCAAAATTCGTTTCAACAGCCCTACTGTCTGTCTGTCTGTCTGTCTGTCGGTGTGTCTGTCTGTCTGTCTGTCTGTCTGTCTGTCTGTCTGTCTGTCTGTCTGTGTGTCTGTCTGCACACTCACTCACACTGCGGTATTGTTGAATGTAAAAAAAAAAAGCACTTCATGTGTATATATATATATATATATATATATATTTTTTTTTCATTTGTGTCATAACGAATAATATTTACATGTCTGATGTCAATACAGTTCAAAATAAAAGAATTGAGAGCGAGTTCTGCTTGAGAATGTGTATTTTACAGAAATTGACTTTTCTCCTGTTTGTCATCTCAGAGAGACCTTTTGGGTGAAAACAGGGTGTATATAAATGGATATAAGTAGAGTACAGAACATGCTAAAAGCTCACTTTTTTTTTCCTGGTGAACCCAGAGACGTACATCTTCATTTTGAGGTATTGCAAATCACTCTGGTGCTAATAGATAATTTACTGTGGGTCTTGAAAGATGACCAACAATTATGAAAATCTTTGGCCTGTGCTAAATATTGGCAGTCCTAAACTGGCCATGAATGAGTTAACGCGACAATTTTTTTTGACGCGCGATTAACGCATGCACTTTCTGTGATGTTTGAGCCTTGGTCCACCCCGTAGTTTGGGAAATCAGGAACTGCAGTAATGTTGATGATGGCAAGCAGAAACAGTGTTGCCAATTTAGCGCCTTTGTTGCTATATTTAGCTACTTTTCAGACCCCCCCTAGCGACTTTTATTTCCAAAATGCGCATAGTGCGTACCTGAAGATTTTTCCAACAGCACGTACCTCCGCACCTCCAGCGGCACGTTTCACTTTGCATGGAGATACAGGGAGAGAAATTAAATGAAGAAGTAAGAATGCTGAGCCATGTTTTCACCACATTTCTTGACCCATGTGGTAAAACTTTTTTTAGTCAGTAAATGTGTTGTTTTGAGAGAGATTTTGTAGCACAGAGTAGGCTATCAGGGCTGAGAACTGAAACGCTTATTCAGTCAAAACAAGTTTAGTGATTCTATTCATGTGCTGATATATGGTTGTTTGAGAGTGAAACCACAGTCAGTACTGCACATAATGGCGTTTCATTGTGACTTGTCTCACTATTATCACTGTACAATGTAACATGATGATCACTTGGCTCCCGCTCTGACTATGAAAGCATCGCTCCCAGCACAGAGCGCGCACGATCTGCGGAGGTCTGCCTTGCGGAGCCTTGCTCGACTATAACGAGACCTAGGCAGAGCACGTTGGTTGCCAGGGAGAAGCACACTTCTAGCCGCAAACTTTCAACAGCGGTAGCCAAATGGGTGGCTACAGCTTGCAGGCCGATTAACATAAGTGTGGAGGACGAGGGTCTACATATTTTTTGAGCATGCACACCTTTGATAACCTGACGCTGCCAGATGGACGCTTTAGCTTCACATTACGTTTCACTAAACCAGTCCATCTGGCAATGCAGTAATCCAACCCGCTGACGGAGGCGGGCCCTTTTTCCAAGCTACTTGGCAGGTAATTGGATGACCCATCTGTCTATCACCGCTGGTGCATGTTAACTTCAACCAATCAGATCGCCATGCCTCTGACGTCACGTTTGTGACCGGAGGAAGGTGCCTGTGCCGGATCTCCGTGGTAGTCTATCATTGATTGAGTCCTCACCGTCCTCATCGTCGTAAAGTCGCCTTCGAAGCATGACGTTCGATTATAACGAACTAGTTGTGTGGCTTAGCCTTCCCAAATGTTGAGGGTCGTTTTTTAGAATTTAATACATAGAATTGGGAACGTTACATTCAATTTCATTCAGACTGCCTGTCACTTCCGTGGCGGCAGCCATGTTGACGAGTGAAAAGAACTACAAAGACCACCTACCCACTACTTGCCCAGACGAGCCTAAGCCCGCCTAAGGCTGCCGCTGATTCGTCGAGCTGGCCATGGTTCGGGTTTCTAAGCCAATCATCTTAACTGCCTGTGCATGACAAGATGGATTACGTCGAGAGAATCTCTTTTGATCTCGCGAGGTTATCCATCTTGCAAGCAAGGTTACACCTTTGAGGTTATTCTGAAGAACATTCTGGACAGTAGCCTATTTGTCATTGTTCCAATAATAATAAACATGCGCAGAAGACCTTGATATAATCGTACATATTCAAAGATGAATCCAGTTAAATTTATAACATTCAATACTAAGGGCTTAAATAGTCAGAGTAAAAAGAAGAGGGTGTATTCATATTTGAAAAATCTTAAAGCAGACTTTGTATACTTGCAGGAAACGCATCTTTCTGAAAACGAGCATAAGAAACTTAAGAGAGATTGGGTTGGACAGGTGTTTGCTTCTTCCTTTAATACTAAATCAAGAGGAACTGCAATCCTCATCAATCGAAATATCCCTTTTGTTGTCACTAAGACGGTCTCGGACCCTATGGGCAGATTTGTGTTTGTTGAGGGGCATATGTACTCTGAATGTTGGTCACTATTGAATATATATGTGCCTACTGTAATTTTGATGACCCTGCATTTATTCAAAACATTTTCCTTCATATAGCACAAGCATCTGGTGTAATTTTAATTGGTGGGGACTTTAATTTTTGCTTAGAGAAACAGTGTTGCCAATTTAGCGCCTTTGTTGCTATATTTAGCTACTTTTCAGACCCCCCCTAGCGACTTTTATTTCCAAAATGCGCATAGTGCGTACCTGAAGATTTTTCCAACAGCACGTACCTCCGCACCTCCAGCGGCACGTTTCACTTTGCATGGAGATACAGGGAGAGAAATTAAATGAAGAAGTAAGAATGCTGAGCCATGTTTTCACCACATTTCTTGACCCATGTGGTAAAACTTTTTTTAGTCAGTAAATGTGTTGTTTTGAGAGAGATTTTGTAGCACAGAGTAGGCTATCAGGGCTGAGAACTGAAACGCTTATTCAGTCAAAACAAGTTTAGTGATTCTATTCATGTGCTGATATATGGTTGTTTGAGAGTGAAACCACAGTCAGTACTGCACATAATGGCGTTTCATTGTGACTTGTCTCACTATTATCACTGTACAATGTAACATGATGATCACTTGGCTCCCGCTCTGACTATGAAAGCATCGGTCCCAGCACAGAGCGCGCACGATCTGCGGAGGTCTGCCTTGCGGAGCCTTGCTCGACTATAACGAGACCTAGGCAGAGCACGTTGGTTGCCAGGGAGAAGCACACTTCTAGCCGCAAACTTTCAACAGCGGTAGCCAAATGGGTGGCTACAGCTTGCAGGCCGATTAACATAAGTGTGGAGGACGAGGGTCTACATATTTTTTGAGCATGCACACCTTTGATAACCTGACGCTGCCAGATGGACGCTTTAGCTTCACATTACGTTTCACTAAACCAGTCCATCTGGCAATGCAGTAATCCAACCCGCTGACGGAGGCGGGCCCTTTTTCCAAGCTACTTGGCAGGTAATTGGATGACCCATCTGTCTATCACCGCTGGTGCATGTTAACTTCAACCAATCAGATCGCCATGCCTCTGACGTCACGTTTGCGACCGGAGGAAGGTGCCTGTGCCGGATCTCCGTGGTAGTCTATCATTGATTGAGTCCTCACCGTCCTCATCGTCGTAAAGTCGCCTTCGAAGCATGACGTTCGATTATAACGAACTAGTTGTGTGGCTTAGCCTTCCCAAATGTTGAGGGTCGTTTTTTAGAATTTAATACATAGAATTGGGAACGTTACATTCAATTTCATTCAGACTGCCTGTCACTTCCGTGGCGGCAGCCATGTTGACGAGTGAAAAGAACTACAAAGACCACCTACCCACTACTTGCCCAGACGAGCCTAAGCCCGCCTCTGATTCGTCGAGCTGGCCATGGTTCGGGTTTCTAAGCCAATCATCTTAACTGCCTGTGCATGACAAGATGGATTACGTCGAGAGAATCTCTTTTGATCTCGCGAGGTTATCCATCTTGCAAGCAAGGTTACACCTTTGAGGTTATTCTGAAGAACATTCTGGACAGTAGCCTATTTGTCATTGTTCCAATAATAATAAACATGCGCAGAAGACCTTGATATAATCGTACATATTCAAAGATGAATCCAGTTAAATTTATAACATTCAATACTAAGGGCTTAAATAGTCAGAGTAAAAAGAAGAGGGTGTATTCATATTTGAAAAATCTTAAAGCAGACTTTGTATACTTGCAGGAAACGCATCTTTCTGAAAACGAGCATAAGAAACTTAAGAGAGATTGGGTTGGACAGGTGTTTGCTTCTTCCTTTAATACTAAATCAAGAGGAACTGCAATCCTCATCAATCGAAATATCCCTTTTGTTGTCACTAAGACGGTCTCGGACCCTATGGGCAGATTTGTGTTTGTTGAGGGGCATATGTACTCTGAATGTTGGTCACTATTGAATATATATGTGCCTAATTTTGATGACCCTGCATTTATTCAAAACATTTTCCTTCATATAGCACAAGCATCTGGTGTCATTTTAATTGGTGGGGACTTTAATTTTTGCTTAGATACAGTCCTGGACAGGTCCTCGATTAAGCCGCTTCCACCTACCAAGGCAGCAAAATCAACAATTTCTTTTATGAAAGACTTTAATTTGACAGATGCTTGGAGGGGGTTACACCCAGGAGACAGGGCCCCCTATCGTTGCATCGGCGCTGTTTCTAGGCCGAGCGCCTGGCGCAGCGCAAATCAGTGGGCGTGGACCAGCGCACTTGATATCGTCGTGCTGGCGCTACACGCAGCCTAAAGCATTACAACCACGCCTTTTAAGCGTAAAATTATGCACCGTCATGCTCATTGGATAACTGCAATAAACGAATCGCACGCTTGCCTTTTTAGCTCCAATTCCACTGGTCCCGCAAAACCAGACGAAAGCCAAGCGCTCTGCCCCCCCCCCCCCTCCCTTCATCCAGTCTTGTCTGTCTCCATTATAGGCTATTATTCCATATTATTATGCTTCTCAAACCAATCTAACTGCAGTTTAAATACTGCAAGCATGTAAATACGCTACACTATAGCAAGATCAAAGTGAAAATAATGTTCTAAATGCATCAGCTAGAAAAATATAGCCTATTAGATTGGTGAAAGTTTGTCCAGAAAGATATCATTTTCTCTCGCCTGCTGCAGGAAGGATGATGCACATAAATATAGCCTACATTATGTAAAGTCATTGCATAAATGTGTTTTTATTGTAAAACTAAATGTGGAGTAGGGCCAAGTTATTGGAGCGGACATCACAGTATAGCAGATGACAGTAGAAGCTTCCGAAGCGCGTTCCGCTGTCACTTATCTAAATCACGTTAAATCGACAAGGGATATAGCCCCAGTAGGACATATATGTTTCACATAGGGTGGTGTTTTCATTTCGATGTTTTATTTGGTCCAATATTGAAATGTTCTACAATTGGAGGTTGTCTTACCATTACACATTATTTAGATCCTCCCTTAATATAGGTTTTCGGCTCATTTGGTTGCTATTTAGTAGCGAAATGGAGAGGCACAATGCATGTTGGGACATTCACATTGCAGTGAAGTTACAGCTTATTTTTTCTATGGGACTCTGAGCGAGGGAGTCAGAGACAGTCGGTATTGTGCCTGTCAGACTGAGGAGAGAGGGAGAGAGGTGACACAGAGAAGGGTGAAAGAGGAGAGAGCCAGAGGGGAGGGAGAGAGCCAGAGGGGAGCGCTCCGCGCAACTGGCCCACTGAATAGGCCTGCTTTTCAAAGGCGCAAGGCGCTAAATTAACGCCAGGTCGGAAGATAGCAGTACGCCGGTATTTAGCGCCGACACGCCCACTTTGGCCCATTCTGGGACTGCGCCACGCCCATTCGGCCTAAAGCGCATTTGGCAGCGTAAAGCCATATTGATATCGTCCCAAAACAGGCGCAAGGCACGTTTTTTTGCGCTTAAGGCCCGTTTTAGCGCCGAAGGCTTGTGGGAGAATAGGGCCCATAGACTCATTCAGTTCAATTTCTTACACCAGATTTATTTTACTCCATCTAAACTACATTGGTTCAACTCTAATCTCTCACCCCTCTGTTTTAGATGTGGTCTAGAAGAGGGCACTTTTCTTCATTCTACCTGGCACTGTATTAAGTTACAAGGTTTTTGGCAGGGGGTCTGTGATGTCATATCAACAATTCATAATGTAACTTTTTCAACAGATCCTGAGATATGCCTTTTGGGCAATTTCTCAAACTCTAACCTTACACATAGTCATTCTATCAAGCTTACAGAAATCCTCCTGGTCATTGCCAAAAAATGTATTGCAAGGAAATGGAAGTCAGATCTCCCAGTGCCAATTGGAATGTGGCTCTCAGAAGTGAAAAGTTGCTTACCTTTGGAAAAGATTACCTACTCATTAAGGAATAAGATCAATCTTTTCTATAAGATCTGGCAGCCCTTTCTTAACTATATGGATGACCTTCCATTTCATTTGATTGAATGACTATGATTTGAATGATCTCTCTACTCGCTCCACTCTAGCACTATGAAGATGATACTATACCATATCTCTTAATGTATTTATATGCTTTTTTTTTTTTCTATTTGTTTCTAGTTTGTCTTGTATTGTGAAAATTTGTTATATGGTTGTGTATGTTTTATATTTTGGAAAATAAAAATAAAAAGTATTGTCTAAAAAATAATAATAAACATGCGCATAAAGCAAGCATATTCGTCTACGCTCATGTTGATAAGAGTATTAAAAACAAATATCAGTTTAAGGTAGATTTAGAACAGATAAAAAAGTTGTGCGATTAATTTGCGATTAACTATTAACTACTGATTAACTATGGACAATCATGCGGTTAATCGTGATTAAATATTTTAATCAATTGACAGCCATATATACATACTTACACATTACAAATCATATATATATATACATACCAACACATTACAAATCAAAGTTTTACCACATGGGTCAAGAAATGTGGTGAAAACACAGCTCAGTGTATTTACTTTTAATTTCTTTCCCTGTCTCTCCCTGCAAAGCACAAAGCGTGTGTGCATGTGTGTGTGTGTGTGTGTGTGTGTGTGTGTGTGTGAGAGTGTGTGTGTGTGTGTGTGTGTGTGTGTGTGTGTGAATGCAGACTTGCTCATTAGACATCATTACACATCAGACAGAAGAAAGAATATGAAAATATTGAATTTGGGTGTTATTTTTTCTAGTGCAGGAGCAGGCACAAAGCGAGAGAGAGAGAGAGAGAGAGAGAGAGAGAGAGAGAGAGAGAGAGAGAGAGAGGATTAAGCAGTAAAACAACAGAGAGATTTCAAGTAGGACAAAGGCAGTGAAAGAGACACCAGAGACAGGCCGGGAGGAGAGAGAAATGAACTGGAGAGGAGACAGGACACTCGCCTTGTCTCATGGATTTGTTGCTCTGCCTCGTGGGACGGACGTGTTCCCACAACCGTTTAACCAATTAAAGCTCAAAATGGAGAGGGGGCGGGACTCCCTAAACACAGCAGAATGTGTTGTCTGTGTGTCTCGTCTTTCTCAGTTGAGCCCCGCCTCCACCTTTTCTGTCTCGCAGCCAAATCCCCCAACACACACACATGAAGGATGGATAAGGCCTGGGGTTGTGTTCCTCTGGTGTCCTCCAGGGACCGCCACAAGATGCTACTTAGTCTGACGGCTTTATCTCTGTGTTATTCCAACACACACATGTAGGCGCACGCAGACAGACAGACAGACAGATGCATGCACGCACGCACACACACACGCGCGCGCGCTCGCACACACACGTGCACACACACCTGTTTATCTCCCGTCTTATGCGGGGAGGTTAATGTCGACATCTTCATCATGCCTGCTGTGTTTTGTGCAGAGCCTCCTCATCCTCCCCGAGGAAAGACAAATAGGACAGCGGAGGGAAAGACAGAGGGGGGAGTGAAAGAGAGAGAGAGAGCGCGAGTGGGCGAACAAAGGAGATAGGGGACCATGAGATAAGGAGAGTGACAGTAACAGGGAGGGCGAGAGATGAAAAGAGAAGGAGGGAGTGTGATCACTGTCTTCACCGCGTGACCTTTCTCATAACCGTCAATGCCTTCACCGGGCCATTAGATCCAAAATGGCCGCCCATAATACTCCTATCCCTGTCAGAATGATCACAGCCTTTCACTCCACTGGAGTACGACTGAGGACAACCATACTGTTCATATCATCACATACCTGCCAGTCAGACCATGAACGTCAATGGATCCAAGATGGCACTGGACATGCAGTTGCTCATCTCAACAGTCTGGGAAAAGGTGGCTTTTACAAAAGGCAGGCAGTTGAGCCGGAATGCCCTGCAGACAATGTTGTGTGCATTTGCGTGCGTATGTGTGACCAAAAGAGAGAGGGAGTGTTTCTGTACGTCTCTCTCTCTGTCTTTCTGTTTATCTACGTGGCGTGTGTGTCTGCACACTTGCCGCTCTGCTCCTCGTTAATCTGTCTTTGTCTCTGCATCTTTGCCCGGCTCCTCGTCTCTCATTCTCTCTGTCTTTGTGCTGAAATCTACGCCCAACCCCCAACCCTCGCCCTTTTCCCACCTTCATCCTTTTCCATGTCTCCTACATATTTTGCTCTCTGTCTCGCTCTACTTCACCTTTCAAACCTTTTCCTTGTGCTCTCATATCTCTTGGTCTCTGAGGTCTCTCTCTCTCTGATCCCTTACTATAGTACAGTACCTTGTCTTTGCACGCCCATATCTCCTGCTCTGACTACCAGGCTCCTCTCTCTCTCTCTCTCTCTCTCTATCTATCAGGACTCCCTGGCAGAAGAGATATTGTATCTCAATGGGACCTTCCTGGTTAAATAAAGGATACATAAATAAACGATAAATAAAAAAATCTTCCCTCTCTCTCATATCTGTCTTACTCACCTGTCCCCTACGTTCTCAGATCTGTTGGTCTCTGTGGCCCTGTCTCTGTCTGTCTCTCTCTCTCTCACATTCACCCTATCTATCCCATGTCTCCATGACTCGTTCCTGGCATTTAATATCTTCATGTTCTCATTAGTCCTGCAATAATCTGCACTTTAACCCATCCTAATCGCTAAATCCCATAGCTCCTGACACGCCCCCCCCCCCCCCCCCCCACTACCACCCCCCGCCCCTACCCCTATGTTTCTCTCTGTGTGTCCCCTATGCTCTGAACTGCAAAAGGCTAGCAAGCATACAAAAATAGCAACATGCTTACGGTCATTTACAACTTGTAATTCTTGACCCTTGGATGAGGACCTGTAAGACCTTTGGGTTGAATGGCCATTGATTTTAGCCGACACGTGTCAATAAATTGTGTCATCATCCGAATAGCTATTATGCTTGTTGGTCTATTTAAATTAAAGTTAAAGGAAGCAAGTGAAAAATCAAACAGCTGCCATATTATTCCACCTACCCACCCCTAGACACAGTTGTAGCCATTAGAGGAGTCTGCCATTATCTTTAGTCCCATATTATGTATCTTCCATTAGTCCCACTAATGGACCTATTCTCTAATTAAGTAAGTCAATGGAAATAAATGGGTCCATTTGAACATAAAACCTGCACGTCCCACAGGGCCGGTTCCAGAACAAGATGACTAGGGGTGCATCCTAGAGAGGAAGGGGTGCAGATGCCCGGCCGAAGGCATTTGACCATCATTTCAAGTAGAATGATACCACCCAAGCAAGAATATTTCAAGTGTTTCAAGTGCTTTACTGAAATATTTGGACCATATAATGATAATACAATTATCTCAACCTTAAAAGGTTCTATAGGTGCCAAAAAGCCATAAAATCACATCAAAGAACAAAGAAAAACAACAACTATAATTCAAGTTTAAACAGTAAGTGTGCAGCTGTAGCATTTATTTAAAAAAAAAAAAAAAAAAAAAAAAAAAAATTAACTTTTCAACTGAGCATGCAGACAATTAAAATAAGGGTGCAATGCATGCTTTTGCACCCCCGTAGAACCGGGCCTGACGTCCCAAACCATGTGTTGCCATTCCCTGTACCTTCTGATGGTTGAAAAAAGCACAGTTGTGTTCTGCAAACAGCACATTTTGGGGAGGAGGGGGTGGGTTCACGCAGTAAGACCAGAGATGTCTTTGTTGGCTTCGTCGGGACGCCCCACAGACAGGCAGGGTGAAGGCAGACAGGCAATAATGAGTAATGATAATGAGTTATTTCAACAGTTTCTACCTGACAGCCACCGTAACGCCATGCACCTCCCTGACGGTTTGCCACCGAGACCCCCCCCCCCCCCCCCCCCCCAGCGTTCTGCTCTAGTAAATCCACTCTGCATACCTCCACACCCATCTACAACTCTTCAGGTCATCACCAAGTGCAACCGGCCATTAAATGAAAAACACCTCAGAGTCTGAGAGGAGAGCAGAGGCAGTGTGTGTGTGTGTGTGTGGGGGGGGGGGGGGTTTGTGGGGGGTGAGAGAGAGGGAGAGAGGTAGGCCTGCACAATATGAGGAAAATCTGCGATGTGCGATAACATTGTTCAATATAGCGATGACGATATGACTTGCGATAAATAAACAAATATTAAAGTATGCAGATTCGCTATACAGTTCCTATGTCTTTCTGCTTTAATAATGTTAACATAGACCCCAAACATTGAATAGCCTATGTCCACTGAATAAAGAAATGAAATACACACTGACTGTAGCTGTAACACAGCGTGTTTGGGCTTTGGCAGAGGGGCGGAGTGCACTGTTGCAAGGGAAAGGTGTGTGCTGGATTTACAACACAAGACAAAATGATCAGATGCTGAGTGAGAATGCATGACGCATGTAAATAAATCCACTTTTGTTATTCATTGCGTTTCAGGCAGTCTTTGCGATGTGTTTATTGCGCATGTTCATATTGCGATGATGATGAAAATATGATTAATTGTGCAGCCCTAGAGAGAGGGTAAATGGTTGAGCCCCGGCTCAACCATTGCTTCATCTGCGTGATAAACCCTAACCCACCGACTGTTTGAATCATGCACCAGCGCTGGCACGGATGTACACGTAAGCACAAACACACAGGTTGAATATGCACGCACGCCCACACACACCAGTAGCAGTAACCATCATAAATGACAAAAGTGTAGGCCGGAGACCATAAACAACCATAATCATCATTACCATAGGCGTAGGGGAATCTCAATCTGCGTGTGTGTATTTGTGTGCGCGCGTGTGTGTGTGTGTGTGTGTGTGTGTGTGTGTGTGTGTGTGTGTGTTTATAACTATAAGTCAGATTGAGTGCCGTGTCCCCTCAGGTCAAAGCCGATGGACAGATGTGCAATAAAGAAAATGGCTTCTGCTGAGACACACTCATTTTTCACAGCACTTTTTCACTCACTCCATCCAACTGTCGGCACATTCGTCAGCCTCGTCATATGGAAGAGGACACAGTGAACAACACACATAATTACAGAGGAGGATGAACGGGGCATAAACCACTCGGCGGAGGTGAGGGCACAGAGATAGAGAGACAGAGTAGGAGAGTGAGTGATGGAGGGAGAGAAGACAGTGACAGAGCGAGGGAGAGTAGGAGAGCGATGGAGGGAGGGAGAGAGAGAAAACAGTGACAGAGAGAGGCTGGTATAGTGTCAAAGAGATGCGCACACACACATAAAAAGTGAAATTTACTATGGCAATAAATACCACAGATTTACATGACTGTATTGCTAAAGTAGAGCCTCAACACACACATACCAGACACAAGACACAATGTAGATGATGGGGACTAACATCATCACACATGAATACAATTGGGCTAATTGAATTTACAAGAGTCTCAGCTGTCCAGTCACGCTCAATTTCGGCAATTCCAACATTGTTTAGGAGTACTATATGCAGAAAAATTCAGAATAGGCAAAAACAACACGTTTATAATGCATGCAAAAAACGGCATGTTTTTTTAATAATAAAATAGATTAGCATAAAGTGGGCGACTTGTGGGTACCCATAGAACCCATTATTATTCAGATATCTTGAGGTGACAGGTCCCCTTTGAATATGGCCATGCCCATTTTTCCCTTGCTAAAATTTAGTCTGACTTTGGAGCATTATTTACCATTATTTAAGGTAACATGTCATGGTTGGTAGCAATGGATGCCTTAAGTCTTCTAGTTTCATATGATATCAGTATGTTCACTCTAGCTTTAAAAATGAGCACGCTACACCCTCTGAAAGACAGTACAATTAGGTGCGGAATCATTGTGGCTGATGCCCCAGGGCACTCACCCTGCCCATATAGTTGCTAATCCGGGCTTGACTGTACTGATCACGTGAACTCACAGTCTGTTGCTTTCACTCTGGCCTCTGAGCCACTTCACACAGTGCACAGCCATTTGAGTGGGTGGGAGTACTGGCCTTGACACACAACTCCTTCAGCCAATCAGCGTCGCCAAATTAAATCCAAAATCCACCAGAAAGAACGGCGAAATCGTCTTGTCCACCGAGAAACTCCACTGGTGCATATGTGACAGGATGACAGATATGAAGAAGATGTTTAGATGTTTATGTTCATTGTTATGTTATATTTACCTTGGGGGACCAACTTTTATTTAGTTACGGCACTAACAAACATTCAGTATACATTGTTGTTGATAATGCACTACCGGATTTACGCCACAAGGCGGCACCTGTGAGCAAGTGATAACTGTTTGAACGAGATACGGGAGAAGAAGAGTTGTTTCGGGAGAAGAAGAGTTGTTGTTTTTCCGGTGTGAAGCAGTAGAATGCTAGCTGTAGCAACAGGCAGCAGCAGTGGTCGAGCAGCAGAGAAGAAGAGGGGAATAGACGCTGTTTTGTGTTAATTTTGTTGCCAGTACTGAAGTAATAAAACCCCCCTTGGGACGAAACTCAAGTCCAGTGTCCGCCTCGAATCTCTGGCTGCAACATATTTGGCGAGCCCAGCCAGGAGAAGAGTTTTACGTGCGGGTGCGTCCGCCATTAGCTTACCGACACCCGACGGAGAAAGAGGACTTTTCTCCTGAGACGAACCTGAAAAAAAAGAGAGAGAAAAGAAGCGCGATTCGGTGATTAGCTGCACTCAATTCAAGATGGAGTTGGAGACCGTTCTAGACCACGCCACCACCACGCTGTGCCAACTAAGCCGGGACCGGTGATAGATTTCTCTCCCCAATCTATGGTATTTTGATCAAACATTTCTCCATAGGCCCAGTTTGGACTCAACAGGAGGCAGATACTTCAGCATGGCGGCCCTGCATGCTGATATGAAAATATGCAATTACAGAGATGATCTTGTCATTTGTTAATTCAAATATATCTTTGATTCCTGAAGTACACTTGTAGGTCATCGGGTGAGCTGCTGAGGAACCTTTAAACTTTAAGATAAACATCTCTCCTTCCTGCCAGGAGATATGGTGGCTTTGGGGATTAACCATTAGAAGGTTTAGTGCTGTTTATGGCCGGTCTGGGAAAACATTACACAGGATCTTCTTGGCCGACTGGTTAGTGGACGAGGTGGCCGAGTGGATAAAGCTGCACAAGGACGGTCATTTAGGATAGGGTCGGGGCAGAGGTCACAGAGATCGGCCATATAAGGACAGCACTGTGTATTTTGATGCTTTTACTATGTGTTGATTTTTCCCCCAGAAGAGGACAGGCTCAAAGGACAAGAGCAGAGCAGAGAAGAGGGCCACGGGTTCAAATAGGCTTTTTTGGGTCTCAGGGAAAATAGAGGTTCAATAGAATGTGAAATGGTAATAAAGAGATGATTGGATATCTGATATGAAATAAAGTTTAAAAGCATACATTAGATGCGCTGATCTTTCCCCAGAGAAGAGAAGATATGCACAAAGACACAGCACATTGCAAGAGGAACCATGGTTGGAATCTCAGACGGCCCGGCTGGGATGTAAATGGGTTATCTGATGAGAATAGAGTGTGTTTAGAACAGTAATGGAATGGTTGTATGATGTTGTATTTCTGTGTTTTGAATAACTTCAAATTTGCATTACTTGCCATACAATAAGAGAGCTGTATAATATTTAGATAAATGATAGCCTATTGTTATTATTGTAACTATAGAATGGAAAATAAAGGTATAGTCAAATTAGTTGATAAGTGGTAATAGATAAGAGTTTTCTCATCCGGTTTAAACAGGGTGAGTTTTTCTCTGTTTTGATTGAAGAATACGCTCTTATTCTGGTTACATCCTTAGGGTGGTTACAGACCGAGAGACAGTAAGTCTGAACTGTATGATTGTTTTTCCAGTTTAGACTGGGATTAGCCCAAATATAGCTGAATTCGATCCTATCCAGAATATAGTTTAGTTTATTAAGTCTAACAATAACCTTACATAATGTTCTAAACTAGGACTTTAATAGGTAAATAGCTAAATTAGCTGACCCAAATTATAAGAATTAAAATAGGAATTTAAAGTAAATATATTGACAGTAGCTTTGGTAGATAGGAAGTTTATAGATAACTATTTCAAGGAGAGGGTTAGAGCTGTCACCTCCAGTGGGAGAGCCAGGTCACATGATGTGGACAGAGAGGGGGAGAAAAACATGCCTGTCAAGTAGCAGTGACCGGAGGGATCGGATGACCACCAATGACCAGCCCAGCAGTGAAGGATGACACTAGATGGAGGAGGAACCATACCGGAAGACAGACGCCCCCAAGGGAATGTAGTTTAAAAGCACAGGCAAAAGAGAAGGGAGGGGTCGGTTTTCAGGGGTCTTCTTTTGACCTGCTTCATATCAGCTGTGAGGGAAAGATCTCTGCAAATCCACCTCTGAGATCTCTGAATGGGGTAATATAACTTGATCTGCTTTGTACTTTATGCAAAATTCTCTATATAAAATAATGTTCTAAATATCAGAATTGCTTGTTGTATTGATTTTTCATATATCTGGAATAATTGGACACTGGAAAGGTATTAACATATGTCACACCTTCTGATTGGAGTGGGCTGTTTTTAATTAGGTTGAACGAGGTACAGAGAAACCCTTTCCATCAAATGGCGACCCCGACGTGATGATGATCCAGAGAGAAAAGCAAGCATTCTGATCAAGCATTTTCAGGAGAACAGTGGGTAACAAATCCCGGGAAAAATATTAATAAAGGGTTTACGGATTACCTTTTTCATAAAAATATCTGCATTGGCTATTCTAAATTATTGTTACACTAACTGAATTCCAAAAATGCTGTAATTTATCAATCAAATTTAGGAACCGGTACAAAGCTGGTCAGACACGTGTTTTGATATTTTGGAAAGATTTGTAAAGTGACCGAGCGCGTGTGAGGGTCGTAATTAACCCCAAGACCATTGCCCATGACCGAGCACGTGTGAGAGAAGTGATTAATCTCAAGACCATTGTCAGACCGAATGCATGTGAGGCGAATAGTACATTATTATTATGATAATACTAATTTTCCAAGACCATAGCAAAATGTGTTATTTATACAGAACCGGCGTGTTCTGGGGGAGTCCGTTTTGTACAGAGAGCATTAAGGCTCAGGTTTTTGCGTTTTATTGTAATATATCTCTGAAGGTTTTGCTATATTATGAATTGTGAAAAATCAGCTATAGAAAAGATCATAAAAGATTATTTTTAATGGGGAAGAAATAACACAGAATTGTCTAATAATAGTAATATCAATATCCATATTTTGAGTTGAATTTTAGATTCTTCCAATTTATGTTGCTATGTAAATTAGACACAAAGGTGTATGCTATAAATTTAAACAAAAAGGTGAATTTAATGCAAGATTAGGTCACTTTGGGGTAGTATTCCTTTGTATTATTGTGTTATACTGCTTTATGATCTATAACTTTGCTGTAAGTTTGAGAAGAAGAGAATGAATGTAAACGATCCTTAGACTTAGGGGAACATTTTCTATATAATAGAAAGGGATAAATAGGTTGTATAATTAGTCACACTCCTTGATTTGTCAAGTGAGTGCTATTTGAAACAAAGAAGTTTTCACTGTGCAGGGACGCCTGTCACAGTGGAACGGTAATATGTAAGAGTATAGTAGGCTATATAAATAGAATCAACAGTATTTTGACGCTTATGAAAAAACTGTTTGTGGAAGAACAACACACCATAAGTTGATGCGCGCAGCTTCTAACCAAGGGTCCGGGTGCAGCCAAATGGCCGCGGGTGTGATGATGCTGGCACTTTTTGCTGTCTGAGTGGGCTCTGGAATGTGATAGGGGAAGCCTGTGAGTCTGTCTGGCGGAGTTGGGCTGCAGAGCGGAGAATTGTAGATAGCCTATGAGTTATTTTGCCGTCAAATTGGCGTAAGGTCGCGCGACAGTTCAAAATAATAGCGTATGCTTTTAACGTTAGATTTATTTAGAAATATAAATAGATATGGAATGGGATTAATGGCCTATGGCCTATGGATTATGCAAATAGATATAATAGGCGTCACATAGATAATATGTCCTCCCAACTAGTAGACATGTGTGCGTGAGACGGGGTAGAATATAAGCATGACCGGCTCTTTACGCATTCAAAGAAATATAGCTCAGTTGGTAAAGCGCTCGGGTTTGAACCTGTGAAGTGTGCGGTTCCATAGTAGCCTAATGGAACAATGTCTGTATGTAGTAAACGATTGACTGTTAAATCAAAACAGACATCGACAACCTTTATTTAGTTTTTGTCTGTCCGTCA
Organism: Poromitra crassiceps; assembly: GCF_964638095.1. Lineage (NCBI taxonomy): Eukaryota > Metazoa > Chordata > Actinopteri > Beryciformes > Melamphaidae > Poromitra > Poromitra crassiceps. Next base: position 76,112,815 of record NC_139624.1, read on the forward strand.
GTCTGTCTGTCTGTCTGTTTGGTTGTCTTTTATCTGTGGGTCGCTCGTAGTGCAAACTTCCCATGTCGTTGGGCAGAGAAAGTGTGTGTGTTTGTGTGTGTGGGCTGCTGTTTGAGGAAGCGGAGTTTCCGGCTGTTTCCAGCGGAGGGAGAGGATTGCTGACGCCGCGGAACCCCGAGAGAAGCGATGCTGACGGGTCCGGCTCGAGGGGGGCTAAGCAGCTGTACAACAGGTAGACGTGGTTTTCTTTCAGGGCTGGTACAGTACGGGCCAAGGAGGGTCTGACAGCGAGCAGAGCACCAGACGCGACTTGCACCGGGCGGTGGCGAGCCAGCAGCTACCAGAATGGCTAGGAGGGTGTTTCACGCTACTTTTGTCTGTTAAAATGAAGTTGGTAATGTACAGTTTGATCCAAGGGGGGCTGCTCCGTGAAGCTCCAGTCGGGAGCTCCGTTCTGTTCAAGGTCTATATGATAAGTGAACTGGGCATGCGCAAAGACTGGGCGTGCCTAGAAAACACACCATGTCCAAGAATGTTGTCCCTTGAGAAGGTCAAAGAGGGCAGCCCTTTCCTAAGGGTGGGGCTGCACTCTGGGGTAGGCTCTTGAGCAAGGCATTACATCAGGGCAGCGTTGCTGTAAGTGGCTGATTATGTAGGCTATAAGTTCCATGTTTGAGTTGATTTGAGTGTGATAATTTGAGATAGATAGGATTTTATGATACTGCATGAGTGATGGTTGGATGCCGGGTGTGAAATTTGATAGAAACGGATGTCATTGTTGATAATGCTGATAGTATGGGGCGTGAACGTTCATTGTTTCTATGGAGAATGAAAGCATTGATTATAATATTTAGATTGGCGAAATGGTGCTGTGTTTTGTCGGTGTGGTTGTGATATGTGAAATGATGTCTGTTCAGTTTTGGAACATTCTTGATGACATCATTTGTGGTTGGTGTAGCCTACTGGAGTTTCAGTGTGGATCGATTGGCGGGGAGGGTTCATTAATGATTATTCGTTTGAGGTGTCAATTGATCTAATGATTATTGATAGTTGTTTGATTAATTTAGACCAAAGGGGGGTCCCCATACATTGTGGAATGCATGGTGAATGAATGCATAGAATATAGAATGGACCCAGATGGAGGGTTAAATCTCAGCAAAACACACTGACGAAGTGTCAGATATAATGAGTTATGAAAAATAGATTGGACTGGGAAATTACAGCAGTGGGGAACACTGAATACTGTACATTATATAGTAATACGTACTGAATAGAAGGTTTGCAGTGACACATAAAAGAACAATAGTTATATGATGAGTATGTTTAGTTGACAACTTTGCATAAATGAAGGGTTTGTTGATTAACTTGAAAATTCTCTCTGTCGTCCCTATAGAAGAACTAGCTCAGACCCAGGTAAGATACACTATCATTTTTCCGTTTGAGAAAAGCTACACATAGTTAAATTTATACTTAAAGTACGCTGGAGATGTTTTCAAAAGTATCTATAAATAAGTCAATGGCCTCCTCTGAGGACGAGATTATACTTGAGTTTGCATTTAGAGTATTGTTGTTTTGCCTCAGTCTGGGGACTGACCCACCCCAATAAGCTAGCTCTTAAAGCAGTTGTTTTTTTGGGAATTCATCCAACCCACTCAAGACATGTACACGAAATCTGTAAACTTGAAAGGCAGACTCAAGGAGTCATCTTGTTTATGAGGTGCATTGCAATCAAATTATAAAGTAAACAATTGGATATGTACTCACAGAGTATCTCAAACATTATCTGCCATACAAGCGACTTGTTGTACTAATAAGAATACAAGAAATTATTTTGTTTAAAATACAGGCACATTGTGAAATCTGATGTTTACAGGTACAGTGGTACGTCACCAGAGGACCTTCACACCGGGACAATTCCAATATTGAAGATGTGGGTTTCATTTTTGCATAGTGGGAACTAAGCAAATAGTCTTATGCACTTATTTGGGTGCAAATTGGGACAAGGGGGCAACCATTATTATGACAAATTTGGAAATGATTAGATGCATTAATGGGGTTAAGTTGTGTTTGTGCTGAGGTTTAATGTTGTCTAAGTGGGTTCCAGGAAAGATATGGGAACAGTTATGCTACTGAATGAACTGAATGTTGTCGTTAGGGGGGTTTCAACTGGGGGTTATGTTAGATTCAATAAGGAGCCAAGATGAAGAGCCAAGTTGAAGAATATGTTTAAAATAACTCAAATCACAGTGCTAATATAATATGCTATGTTTCAGGAAAAAATGCAATTGGCCGACTGCTGCCATGGGACGAGATCAATGAGTAGGTGGTTTCACACCTCTATTGGAGGTGTGAATAGGGGGATTGATAGATTTCTCTCCCCAATCTATGGTATTTTGATCAAACATTTCTCCATAGGCCCAGTTTGGACTCAACAGGAGGCAGATACTTCAGCATGGCGGCCCTGCATGCTGATATGAAAATATGCAATTACAGAGATGATCTTGTCATTTGTTAATTCAAATATATCTTTGATTCCTGAAGTACACTTGTAGGTCATCGGGTGAGCTGCTGAGGAACCTTTAAACTTTAAGATAAACGTCTCTCCTTCCTGCCAGGAGATATGGTGGCTTTGGGGATTAACCATTAGAAGGTTTAGTGCTGTTTATGGCCGGTCTGGGAAAACATTACACAGGATCTTCTTGGCCGACTGGTTAGTGGACGAGGTGGCCGAGTGGATAAAGCTGCACAAGGACGGTCATTTAGGATAGGGTCGGGGCAGAGGTCACAGAGATCGGCCATATAAGGACAGCACTGTGTATTTTGATGCTTTTACTATGTGTTGATTTTTCCCCCAGAAGAGGACAGGCTCAAAGGACAAGAGCAGAGCAGAGAAGAGGGCCACGGGTTCAAATAGGCTTTTTTGGGTCTCAGGGAAAATAGAGGTTCAATAGAATGTGAAATGGTAATAAAGAGATGATTGGATATCTGATATGAAATAAAGTTTAAAAGCATACATTAGATGCGCTGATCTTTCCCCAGAGAAGAGAAGATATGCACAAAGACACAGCACATTGCAAGAGGAACCATGGTTGGAATCTCAGACGGCCCGGCTGGGATGTAAATGGGTTATCTGATGAGAATAGAGTGTGTTTAGAACAGTAATGGAATGGTTGTATGATGTTGTATTTCTGTGTTTTGAATAACTTCAAATTTGCATTACTTGCCATACAATAAGAGAGCTGTATAATATTTAGATAAATGATAGCCTATTGTTATTATTGTAACTATAGAATGGAAAATAAAGGTATAGTCAAATTAGTTGATAAGTGGTAATAGATAAGAGTTTTCTCATCCGGTTTAAACAGGGTGAGTTTTTCTCTGTTTTGATTGAAGAATACGCTCTTATTCTGGTTACATCCTTAGGGTGGTTACAGACCGAGAGACAGTAAGTCTGAACTGTATGATTGTTTTTCCAGTTTAGACTGGGATTAGCCCAAATATAGCTGAATTCGATCCTATCCAGAATATAGTTTAGTTTATCAAGTCTAACAATAACCTTACATAATGTTCTAAACTAGGACTTTAATAGGTAAATAGCTAAATTAGCTGACCCAAATTATAAGAATTAAAATAGGAATTTAAAGTAAATATATTGACAGTAGCTTTGGTAGATAGGAAGTTTATAGATAACTATTTCAAGGAGAGGGTTAGAGCTGTCACCTCCAGTGGGAGAGCCAGGTCACATGATGTGGACAGAGAGGGGGAGAAAAACATGCCTGTCAAGTAGCAGTGACCGGAGGGATCGGATGACCACCAATGACCAGCCCAGCAGTGAAGGATGACACTAGATGGAGGAGGAACCATACCGGAAGACAGACGCCCCCAAGGGAATGTAGTTTAAAAGCACAGGCAAAAGAGAAGGGAGGGGTCGGTTTTCAGGGGTCTTCTTTTGACCTGCTTCATATCAGCTGTGAGGGAAAGATCTCTGCAAATCCACCTCTGAGATCTCTGAATGGGGTAATATAACTTGATCTGCTTTGTACTTTATGCAAAATTCTCTATATAAAATAATGTTCTAAATATCAGAATTGCTTGTTGTATTGATTTTTCATATATCTGGAATAATTGGACACTGGAAAGGTATTAACATATGTCACACCTTCTGATTGGAGTGGGCTGTTTTTAATTAGGTTGAACGAGGTACAGAGAAACCCTTTCCATCACCGGATAGTGGAGGTCTGTGAATATCTCAAATGCATTGAAGATGTTGAGGCTGCTGCTAATAAGAGCCGACGAGCACTCGTTAAAATTGCAGAAAATAAGTTGGATGTTATTGAACAAGATGAAGAGCCGAAGGAAGCAATTCGGATCATTACTGAACTGATAAGTTTCATGGAAGACATGATGACAGAGGGAGGAGATGAGCGTGAGCGTCGCCAGCAAACAGAGATGAAAAAATACTTTGAGCTGCAGCAGTCACGCAAAGATTTAGATGACGAAATAAAAATGCTTGGTGAAAAATTGAACATTTCTGATGCCAAAGTAAACCCCATCCAGAACCTGTCATCAACCAGGGTGCCAGAAGTAACCATACGCAGGGAGTTCCGCATCTGTGGCCAAATCGGTGAGGGAGGACAGCGTGACAAGCTCTCATTCACCAACCTGATCCACCAGATGGAGAACGGGCTCCGCAAGGGTCATGGTGAGTCAGAAGTAATTGAGGCTGTGATAAGGGCCATCAGCCCAGGCCTAAAACTGCGTGACATGCTCGAGATAAAAAGTGATTTGACCCTGGCCCAGCTAAAAATCATATTAAAGGGACATTACAAAGAAGATGACACATCAGACCTGTACCAAAAACTGATCAATATTTCCCAGGAGCCAAGAGAGTCAGCACAAGACTTCCTGTTCAGAGCTATTGAACTAAAAGACAGACTTCTTTTTGCATCAAAGGGGGAAGAGGCAGATGAACACATTAGTGCAGATCTAGCCAAAAAGAAGTTCCTGAGGTCAGTTGGTACAGGTCTGCTCAATGACAATATCAAGTATCAGATCAAGCCCTTCCTTGATAACCCGGACGTGACAGATGAAACCCTGATTGAAAAATGAAATGAAGCAGCTAACCTTGATGCTGAGAGGCTAAATAAGCTCAAGAGGAACAACACCAAGACACCCAGAGTGAATGAGCTGCAGACAACCAGCGAGACGTGGGACCGTCCACAGGACTCTTCAACCCAGAACAAACAGCCGACGAGGGACATCAAAGAGCTTTCCAAGGAGAAGACAAAGGCAGCTCATCCCCCACCTGAGCCGGAGATGCACACCCTGGTAAGAGAGCTGAAAATGGAGGTAGCTGAGATGAGACAAATGGTGCTTGCTTCCATGAGCACTGGCAAGCCGCAGACCTCCAGGCAAACGACAGGGAGCAAGGACACTTGGAAAAGAGGCTGCAGGGCCTGCCAGGACAAAGGAGAGGGAGGAGGCTGCAGTCACTGCTTCAAGTGTGGTCAGCCAGGTCACATCTCCAGAGGATGCAGAGCTCCGCGTCAGGTGCAGGGAAACTTCGGAGGGTTGCTGCCGAGGGACCAGCAGTGACCCAGCAACGACCACCAGAGTCCCGCCGCTGCCACTACTGTCTACAAGAGGAAAGCACAGACAGACGGTTCCAGACATGTGCAGGTTGTTCAACCATAGTATATTGCTCCAAAGCGTGTCAGAAGTCTCAATGGCAGGAACACAAACCTCTGTGTAGAGCAGTCAGGCTAGTTGAGCAACACTTAGTGGAGGAAGAGGCACATCAAAATAAAATACCAGAGTCATGCAAAGTTGATTACCTTTCAGCAAAACAAGGAAAACGGCTTATTAAACTAATAGGGAAACGTAAAATGGTGAAATGTACCTTTGATAACGTACCAGTGACAGCACTTTGGGATACAGGCGCTCAGGCAACGGTAATAAATAACAACTGGCGAGCAGAGCACCTCCCAAACAGCACTATCAGAGCCATAGAGGAACTATTAGGGCCAGAACCACTGAATGGACTTGCCGCAAACCAGACTGAGATTCCATTTATGGGGTGGGTACCTGTAGAGTTTAAACTTGGTGGGTCAGAGACCTCCAGTGCTAGCCTGCTAGTACCAGTATTGGTTTCCAGTGATCCCAATGTGGCGGAGGATCCTATCATTGGCTTTAATGTAATAGAGGAAGTGATCAAGGAACAGCTTAAACAACAGCAGGGCGTTACAGCAAGTGACTGTGTCACAGAAATTGTAACGGGTGCTTTTGACATTAACTCTTGTGACGCGAAGACCTTTATTCAGCTAATGCACACTCACCAAGCCACTAGTGAGGGGACCATAGTGAAAACAGGAAAGGGTAGAGCTGTCTTACACCCAGGTGAATTCACTACAGTTAGGTGTCGCGCACACACACAGACTGAGAATGATACGGTAATGCTGTTCTGCCCCAGTATGGACACAAGTCTACCAGAGGGGTTACACATTAAGGAGGTACTCTTCACCATGAAAAGGGGAAACTCTGCCACTGTCCCCATCTCTGTAATTAACACCACAGGGCACAGTATCACACTGAGCCCACGTCTTAGCCTGGGACACATAGAGAGCGTTAAAGCTGTGTACCCAGCAGCAGTCGAACCCGTGACACAAGGACAACCACAAATAAGCCCCGACAAAACGACACAAATAGACACAGACTGTTCAGACAAAACGACACAAATAGACACAGACTGTTCAGACATAACATGTCCCACCACAGACTGTAGTGAAGCTTGGGATCCCCCTGTAGTATTAGATCACTTAACTAGTGAGCAGCAGGCCCTAGTAAGAGACATGCTTAGGGAGGAATGTAAAGCCTTTAGTCGAGATGATTATGATGTAGGTTGTATACCTTCACTCCGAATGCACATCACCCTGAATGACCAGACACCAGTCCAAAAAACATATATCAGTGTGCCCAAGCCGTTACATCAGGAGGTGAAGGAGTATTTGCAGGACTTGATCAACAGGGGCTGGATTACAAAATCAAAGTCATCTTACTCATCACCCATAGTGTGTGTAAGAAAAAAATCTGGTGATCTGAGACTCTGCATCGACTACCGTGAGCTAAATCGGAAGTCAGTGCCTGATAGACACCCTATTCCTAGGATACAAGACATGTTGGACAGTCTCTGTGGGAGCTCATGGTTTTCTGTATTAGATCAAGGCAAGGCGTACCACCAAGGCTTTGTAGATGAGGAAAGTCAGCCTCTCACCGCCTTCATCACGCCTTGGGGTTTATATCAATGGGTGAGGATCCCGTTCGGCCTGAGTTCAGCGCCGGCTGAATTTCAAAGGAGTATGGAGGAGTGTTTGTGGGGTTTGCGTGATGACATTTGCCTGCCTTACCTTGATGATAATTTAGTTCACAGTAAATCCTTCAAAGACCATGTAGACCACGTAAAAATAGTCTTGCAACGATATCAGCGACATGGGGTAAAGCTCACGCCAAAGAAATGTGGACTGTTTATGGCCAAAATTAGATTTTTGGGGAGGGTAGTGTCTGAAGAGGGTCACAGTATGGACCCAGCGGAGGTAGCCCCCGTACAGGCACTAAAAGAAAGACATCCTAGCACAGTGGGGGAAGTCAGGCAGATTTTAGGTTTCCTGTCCTACTACAGAGCATATATTAAAGACTTTTCTTCTATAGCGAAGCCCTTGTATGAACTGATAGCAGCCCCACCCACTGACTCCACTCCATCTCGAAGCCCCAGAGGATCTAAGAAGAGGAAAACAAAGAAAGGAAAACAAGGACAGTTGCCCTCAACCACACCAGTCACATGGACTGACAGTCATCACCAGGTCCTGAGCCATCTAGTAGATAAACTCTCCAACCCTCCCATCCTAGGCTATCCAGACCTAAATGAACCGTTTGTCCTGCACACTGACGCTTCTCAGGCAGGACTGGGAGCCGTGCTATACCAGCGCAGCCAGGGCAAGCTGAAGGTAATAGCCTATGGGTCCAGAACGCTCACCCCCCCAGAGAGAAACTACAACCTGCACTCTGGTAAGCTAGAGTTTCTGGCTCTTAAGTGGGCTATCTGCGAGCGTTTTAGAGACTATCTCTTCCATGCCCCTTCTTTTGTCGTATACACCGATAATAACCCGCTCACGTATATATTGACAACAGCCAAGTTAAATGCTGTAGGACAGAGGTGGGTAGCTGAATTAGCAGATTTTAATTTCACAATAAAATACAGGCCAGGCAAAGCGAATGCAGATGCAGACTGCTTATCAAGATTGCCAATTGATTTTGAGAACTACATAGGCCAGTGCACACAGTCAGTCTGTCAGGAAGCAGTCAGGGCGACAGAACAGGGCATTCTAGTACAACAACAAGAACATAGCCCACTCTTTAGTTCTGTTTCTTTTAATGCTCTTCAGGAACCAATAGAAATTGAGAACCTGCTTAACACAGTTCAACCAATATCCAGGGGCGAGATTAAAACAGCTCAGCAACAAGATCCTGTGATAGGCAAAATGTATGACTACAAAATGAGAAATAAGAGGCCTACTGCACAAGAGCTTAAGGATGAGGGTCTTGAGTTTACCGCCCTAGCCAGGGAGTGGGGTCGGTTAGAAATCAGGGCAGATGGGACCATGCATCGGAAGACTCGAACAAAAAGCCAGCTCGTGCTCCCAGACGTGTACCGCCCACTCATTTTAAATGAGCTGCATAAGAAAATGGGACATTTGGGCTCTGAAAGGACAGTGAATTTAATAAGGGACCGTTTCTTCTGGCCCAAGATGCAAAGAGACATAGAACACTTTGTGACAAACATATGTGAGTGTCTCAAGAAAAAGAAACCAAACAGACAAGCACGGGCACCCATGTTGAGTATTGAAACCACTCACCCGTTTCAGCTGGTATCAGTCGACTTCTTGCATCTAGAAGAATGTAGAGGTGGTTATGAATACATATTGGTTATAGTGGACCACTACACTCGCTTTGCCCAAGCGTATGCCACCACTAACAAGTCAGCAAAAACTGTGGCAGATAAACTGTTCAATGATTTCTGTCTCAAGTTTGGTTTCCCAGAAAAACTGCACCATGACTTGGGGGGAGAATTCCAAAACAAGCTGCTGCACCATCTGAAATCACTCTCTGGTGTCCAGGGGTCTCATACTAGTCTGTATCACCCTCAAGGGAATGGACAGACAGAGAGATTCAACAGGACTCTTCTCTCAATGTTAAGAACACTCACTGAAGAACAGAAAAGTGACTGGAAAAACCACCTCCCCAAGGTCATACACGCCTATAACTGCACAACTAACGAGTCCACGGGCTACTCTCCATTCTTTCTACTTTTTGGCAGGCCACCCAGACTGCCAGTGGACTTGCTGTTTGGCGTTGAACCTCAGGACTGTCCCGGGTCTTATCAGGAATATGTGGAGAGGTGGCGAAAGAGGATGGTTGAGGCATACGACATCGCCTCCAGAAATGCTTCCAAGTCAGCTGATAGAGGAAAGAGACAATATGACAAGAAAGTGTATGGTCCTACACTGCAAGTGGGCAGCCGTGTCCTGGTGAGAAATGTGGCTGAGAGAGGAGGACCAGGGAAGATACGCTCCTACTGGGAGGATAACATTTATGTCATCAAAAGTCAGAAAGGTGAGGACAGTCCAGTGTTTGAGGTGGAGCCAGAGCGTGGCAAAGGCAGGACAAGAATCCTTCACAGAAACATGCTGCTACCATGTGACTTCCTTCCACTCACTGATGATAAAAATGAGACTCTCATCACGAAGCGGGCGAAGAGCGGAAGTGGTAACAGAAACAGACAAACACCTGTGACAAGACACACACAACACACAGATTCTGAGGAGGAATCAGATGAGGATTTCCCGGAAGTGACATTAACCTGGCCTTCAACTGAACCACACTCATCTGCACTTAACGCCACAGCCCCAGAGTTCTACCCGGAGAGTGAAAGTTCTGAGCCAGCACAGAGCGAGCCTCTTATTGCTGAGGAGGGACAGGAGATCCGTGAGGACAGTGCAGAGGTTGTTGTGGCAAGTGAGGTGGACAGCTCAGAGGATGAAGTCGTTGAGGAGATAGGGCGAGAGGGACTGTATCCGAGGAGACAGAGGCGACAACCCCAGACTCTCACCTATGACAGACTTGGCCAGCCAAGTTTCACAGAGAGAACGGTTTATACCAGAGAGATAGCTGTCGGTGGCTACTGGCGGCCCTGGTAATGGACTGTGGGAAAAAAAAAAAAAAAGATTTAGCATGAAAAAAAAAAGAAAACACTCTTTGCCTCTTTGTGATTATACCCAAGTGCCTTACAGTATAGTATGTTGATTTGGTAATAAGGAACACAGAGACTGTTGGCCGATCTTGTGTGTTTTGTGTGGATTGGGTTTCAGAATGGTTATGAAAAAAAATGAAAAGAGATAATCCATCCAAGTGTATTGATTCATGGTTTAGTAATATGCATTTATGATGCAAGAATTTGGGCACATACACTGATAAAATCAGGAGTATTTATGGCTGCAGTGCACGGTAGTCTGAGTATCTCATAACAGGTTTATAACCTAAATGTTAGCTTTTTGACATGTCCGATTCAATTTCATTACTGTCCATGTATCCATGTTTGGGCCTGGGAGGTATAATTAAAATGTCGGGACGCCATTTTTGAAGTGGGGGAGAGTGTGACAGGATGACAGATATGAAGAAGATGTTTAGATGTTTATGTTCATTGTTATGTTATATTTACCTTGGGGGACCAACTTTTATTTAGTTACGGCACTAACAAACATTCAGTATACATTGTTGTTGATAATGCACTACCGGATTTACGCCACAAGGCGGCACCTGTGAGCAAGTGATAACTGTTTGAACGAGATACGGGAGAAGAAGAGTTGTTTCGGGAGAAGAAGAGTTGTTGTTTTTCCGGTGTGAAGCAGTAGAATGCTAGCTGTAGCAACAGGCAGCAGCAGTGGTCGAGCAGCAGAGAAGAAGAGGGGAATAGACGCTGTTTTGTGTTAATTTTGTTGCCAGTACTGAAGTAATAAAACCCCCCTTGGGACGAAACTCAAGTCCAGTGTCCGCCTCGAATCTCTGGCTGCAACACATACTCTTGTTCTTGTTGAATTGTTGTTACTGAATCCATTTCTGCAATAACTGCAGTTTGTTTACTCGACTAAAGTTAGCGTTGCCGCTCGTTGCTTGGGGAGCCGCTATACCCCTGATTGGCTGCTTATGTTGTCAGCTACGAGGCAGGGGCCACATTACAGAAACTCCCTATCTTATGTCTTAAGTTAGGATAGGACTAGTTTGATTTTTTCTGATTTCGTATTACAGAAGCAAATCCTAACTAACTTTAGGAATCCTATCTTATCTTGCTAAATCCTATCTTATGTCTTGTTCGGAAATCCTAAATACTCATCCAGCATCGGTTATCAACTTTTCTGTCTGTTACCCTAGCAACCACTAGCAACAGACACCTCCTCCTTTCTCAACTCGCGGGGGAAGTAGGAGCGCTAGTAGCCTGCTATTAGCTAGTAGGCTAACGATGTGTGTTGTTGTTGTCGAACATTTTTGAGATTGTGGGGCAATGGACCAAAAACGAAGGGCATTTAACTTCAAGGCAGATGAGTTGGAGGTCTTAGTGACCGCCGTAGAAAAAGTTAAAGACGTGCTTTTCGGAAGGTTTTCAGCCACCCTCACGCGGGAGGTGAAAGAGAGGGAATGGGCTAAAATAGCAGAAACCGGCAGAGCCCCGTGTCGCCTAGTCGGTGTCTCCAACACAGGTCTCAGCTCCTCGGCTAGCTGCAGTATCATGTCCCGGGGCAGTCTGTATCGATTACCGAGCGTTCTGTCATCAAAACGCAAAACGTCATTCGGGTCCCGCTGCCCGCATGAGCCTTTCGGCAAATAAATTGCGCCTGTTGACATTTTGTTGGTTTTGCAAATGTAATAACAGTGCAGCCATAACGTAGGTAGGTAGGCTATAAATAGGCTATACATTATAACGAGATGCAAGATGGCTGTTGTTCCAGTTGAAAATGGCGTAAATTAGTTAGGACAGCATAGCTGGCATCTTAAAGTTAGGAGAGCTTTTTTAAGATTTTGGGGAGTTGGGACGCTTCTGTAATACGCTTTTCCCATTTTAAATTAGGATGAGAATATTGACTTAGGAACTGTTGTTCTGTAATGGGTGTTTTCCTAACTCAAGTCCTAACTCTAATTACCATGGTTACCAATCATTTAGGATATAATTTGGAATTTAGGAAGTTTCTGTAATGTCGCCCCAGGTCCCTAATTGGCCCATGCACTTTATTTCTGGAAATCACTGGGGGCGGGCTGGAGACCAGACAGATCTCCTGAACCAAACAGAATGTGAGTTCACATGATCAGTTTAGCAGGCTGGTCTTCAAGCACAACCCCCCCCCCCAGCGTAAGCATGAGTATACACCAAGTATGAACAACAGCCAAGTGAATCTGAAGCATGGGAATAATGAAAAGACAAACTCAAAGCTGACATGGCATACTACAGCAATACTGTAAGTGCGATTCACAAACACCAGGTAATGCCATATTGCGGTCCTCAGGTACATTGTTGAAGTTGTATTTCATGATGGTGTAATGTTATATAGAACGCAAATGCGTTTGTCTCAATTCTGCCTTTAAACTCAGCTCTCTGTCCACCTCATATATGCTACAATTGGTCTATAAAAAATTCCTCAGTTGATCAAAATTAATCGATGATAAAATAATGTTATCACAACCACTGACACATATAAGTTCATCATGGAGGTACATAGAGTAAGCTATCCTGACTGGTACTTGTGCGCATGCACCCACGCACACAAAAACACAAGCAGACACCCGCCCACCCACAACAAGAGGCAACATAAGAGGCCATAACAGAAAACAACAGGGGGAAAAATACTTTGTAGCTTCTCTCAATTGTCAAAGAATCTCTGCCGGATTTGTCCTTTGTATTCCTCATGAACGAGATGCATCCTACTGACAACTGGGTTCCACGTTCATCAGCACATCACTTTGTTGTCAGAGGCAGGAGAGATTTTATGGTATTATTCTTGCATTTGTTTTCGTTTTTCTTTTTTTTTATTACCTCTGCCTACAGAGCTGGCCAAGAGGTCAAGTTTTCACCCGTTTGTCTGTTTGTCCGCAGGATATCTCAAAAAGTTATGGACGGATTTGCACGAAACTAAGTTGGCCCCTACTTTTCGTAGGTCATGGGCCAACCTAGAACTGATCATATACTTATCCAGTGAGTCATTGTATTCAGTTGCATATGTACACCTACATGCATAAATACACAGTATTACATACTTGGTACACATAGAATGTGTGCAAAACGTGAAGAAAATTTAAGTGTGAAGACTAACCTAAGTCTAGCCTTTGGAATTTCAGACCTATTTCTAAAATGTTTTTATTTTTTTATTACTATTATTATTTTGTTAGTGTTACTGAGAGTTAAACATCTAAAATGTACCTTACACCTCTCAGTATATTGTTCTGTCAGTTGCTTGGAGGGAATTTCATCACTGCATCAGCGTTGAGAGTTTCTTGAGAAAATGTCTTATCGTCCTCTGCGTTTTGTCTGCTTGTGATGGTGTGGGCACTTCAGAGATCTGCACGGTGCCATTCAAAGGCAGAACAGAGAATAACCCCTGACACCTTCTCTCTCATCCCGCCTGCTACATTCTTCTCCCCATCATTCCTACCCTGCTGTTTGTTTACGGTCGATCAGCAGGTGAAGAGGTTGACCTCGCTGGGCCAGACACCAACCTGCTGAGCTTCCCCCTGAGCACACAAAGACAGACCCCCCAAACTCCATCTCTCTCTCCCACCTTCTCTCACTGCCCTGCTGTCTCCACCTTAGTGTGACTTATTGATTTCTGCAGAGGTTGAGTGCTGCAGCCACCTTCCTTTCTCTTTTCTCTCACTCTCCCTCCTCCTTCTGTAGGTCAGCTTCTTTCTGTTTGTCTCAAACTTTCTCCGGTCACACATGCTCTATCTCTCTCTCCCAGCCCTCTTCCCTCTCTCTCTCCCGTCACTCTTGCTCTGCCTCTCTCTCCCAGCCCTCTTCCCTCTCTCTCTCCCATCACTCTTGCTCTGGCTCTCTCTCCCAGCCCTCTTCCCTCTCTCTCTCCCGTCACTCTTGCTCTGCCTCTCTCTCCCAGCCCTCTTCCCTCTCTCTCTCCCGTCACTCTTGCTCTGCCTCTCTCTCTCCCAGCCCTCTTCCCTCTCTCTCTCCCATCACTCTTGCTCTGCCTCTCTCTCTCTCAGCCCTCTTCCCTCTCTCTCCTGTCACTCTTGCTCTGCCTCTCTCTCCCAGCCCTCTTCCCTCTCTCTCTCCCATCACTCTTGCTCTGGCTCTCTCTCCCAGCCCTCTTCCCTCTCTCTCTCCCGTCACTCTTGCTCTGCCTCTCTCTCCCAGCCCTCTTCCCTCTCTCTCTCCCGTCACTCTTGCTCTGCCTCTCTCTCTCCCAGCCCTCTTCCCTCTCTCTCTCCCATCACTCTTGCTCTGCCTCTCTCTCTCTCAGCCCTCTTCCCTCTCTCTCCTGTCACTCTTGCTCTGCCTCTCTCTCTCAGCCCTCTTCCCTCTCTCTCTCCTGTCACACTTGCTCTGCCTCTCTCTCCCAGCCCTCTTCCCTCTCTCTCTCCCGTCACTCTTGCGCTGCCTCTCTCTCCCAGCCCTCTTCCCTCTCTCTCTCCCGTCACTCTTGCTCTGCCTCTCTCTCCCAGCCCTCTTCCCTCTCTCTCTCCCGTCACTCTTGCTCTGCCTCTCTCTCTCAGCCCTCTTCCCTCTCTCTCTCCCGTCACTCTTGCTCTGCCTCTCTCTCCCAGCCCTCTTCCCTCTCTCTCTCCCGTCACTCTTGCTCTGCCTCTCTCTCTCAGCCCTCTTCCCTCTCTCTCTCCCGTCACTCTTGCTCTGCCTCTCTCTCCCAGCCCTCTTCCCTCTCTCTCTCATCACACATGCTCTATCTCTCTCTCCCAGCCCTCTTCCCTCTCTCTCTCATCACACTTGCTCTGCCTCTCTCTCCCAGCCCTCTTCCCTCTTTCTCCTGTCACACTTGCTCTGCCTCTCTCTCCCTGCGTATCAACCCACGCAAGGCGGCTGGCCCGGACGGCATCCCCGGGCGGGTGCTCAAGGCCTGCGCCCACCAGCTGGCAGGCGTATTCACAGACATTTTCAACCAGGCACGGTGGCTCAGTGGTAGAGCTGTCGCCTCGCAGTCAGAAGGTCCTGAGTTCGATTCTCGCCTGGGACACTGCGGGCGCTGTGGTTGTGTTCCGCCCATATCTTCAGTGCCTACTGCCCAGGTGGGGTATCTCCTCGTAAGGGCCTTTCTGTCTGTGTGGAGTTTGCATGTTCTCCCCGTGCTCCACCATGCGCCCTCTTCCCTCTCTCTCTCCTGTCACTCTTGCTCTGCCTCTCTCTCCCAGCCCTCTTCCCTCTCTCTCTCCTGTCACACTTGCTCTGCCTCTCTCTCCCAGCCCTCTTCCCTCTCTCTCCTGTCACACTTGCTCTGCCTCTCTCTCCCAGCCCTCTTCCCTCTCTCTCTCCTGTCACTCTTGCTCTGCCTCTCTCTCCCAGCCCTCTTCCCTCTCTCTCCTGTCACACTTGCTCTGCCTCTCTCTCCCAGCCCTCTTCCCTCTCTCTCTCCTGTCACTCTTGCTCTGCCTCTCTCTCCCAGCCCTCTTCCCTCTCTCTCTCCCGTCACTCTTGCTCTGCCTCTCTCTCCCAGCCCTCTTCCCTCTCTCTCCCGTCACTCTTGCTCTGCCTCTCTCTCTCAGCCCTCTTCCCTCTCTCTCCTGTCACTCTTGCTCTGCCTCTCTCTCCCAGCCCTCTTCCCTCTCTCTCGCTCCCATCACTCTTGCTCTGCCTCTCTCTCCCAGCCCTCTTCCCTCTCTCTCTCATCACACTTGCTCTGCCTCTCTCTCCCAGCCCTCTTCCCTCTCTCTCCTGTCACACTTGCTCTGCCTCTCTCTCCCAGCCCTCTTCCCTCTCTCTCCTGTCACACTTGCTCTGCCTCTCTCTCCCATCCCTCTTCCCTCTCTCTCCCATCCCTCTTTCCTCTCTCTCCCATCACTCTTGCTCTGCCTCTCTCTCCCAGCCCTCTTCCCTCTCTCTCCCATCCCTCTTTCCTCTCTCTCTCAGCCCTCTTCCCTCTCTCTCTCCCGTCACACTTGCTCTGCCTCTCTCTCCCAGCCCTCTTCCCTCTCTCTCCTGTCACACTTGCTCTGCCTCTCTCTCCCATCCCTCTTCCCTCTCTCTCCTGTCACACTTGCTCTGCCTCTCTCTCCCAGCCCTCTTCCCTCTCTCTCTCCTGTCACTCTTGCTCTGCCTCTCTCTCCCAGCCCTCTTCCCTCTCTCTCTCCCGTCACTCTTGCTCTGCCTCTCTCTCTCAGCCCTCTTCCCTCTCTCTCTCCCGTCACTCTTGCTCTGCCTCTCTCTCTCAGCCCTCTTCCCTCTCTCTCTCCTGTCACTCTTGCTCTGCCTCTCTCTCCCAGCCCTCTTCCCTCTCTCTCTCCTGTCACTCTTGCTCTGCCTCTCTCTCCCAGCCCTCTTCCCTCTCTCTGGGAGGCACAAGTTAAGGCTAAAACCTCTCCACTCATGCCTGCACAGGTACTTGATCTCCCCCCGGAGCTTCACCCCAACTGTGCACAAACACCTTGACCTGGCTTCAATAGACTTCTCTCCAATGTTAGTCATACTCACTGGACACTGTTATATACTGGACAATGTTAGTCATACTCACTGGACAGTGCAGATGATAACAATGTTAGTCATACTCACTGGACAATGCAGATGATAACAATGTTAGTCATACTCACTGGACAGTGCAGATGATAACAATGTTAGTCATACTCACTGGACAGTGGACACTGCAGATGATAACTGTTTTTAAAGAAAAAAAATGTTTATTTTTCTGCTTTGTGAGACAGAATAGTGAATGACAGAAGGAAGTGGGGCGTTGCATGATCAATTCAAATCTACAGCATTGAGCACACATGCTTCATATATACCGTCGCCTGCTCATCTGCCGTGTCACCTAAAGTCAATTCAGGTGTATTTCTGGTAACACTTTACAATAACGTACACAAATACTATAGTAGTTACTAGTAAACTAACCATTAACTAATAGCCAGTTAATGAGTAGCTAATGAAAAATTTGGCATTAGTCAATCACTAGTTAATCATAGTTAACACATTGAGTGCCACAGCGCTTCAGTAAAATTGTCTGGAGCCTGTGCCAGATTCACTTCCATTCAGTTGAAAACAGCTATAGAATTTTTTCTATTAGAGCTATATTGAGAGGGCTGGACTCTAATGAAACATTGAACACTCCTGCTTCTTCCAAAGAAGAAATTTTGTTTCTAGACAGTTCCATTATGAAATGACAGCCTCTGTAAGAAGTGCACTTTCAAGGGTTTTCTGCCGTTTTTTTTTACTTTTCAAGATATAGTGACTTTTATGAATACTTTTTGCACTCTAATTTCGAGCACATTCACTGACTCTGGCTGGTGTTTTCTGATGTAGTGACATGGTGTGGTTTCTGTGCAGCCTGCTCCCCCCACCCCCCCCTCCCCCTCCCCCTCTCCACCTCTGAGCAGCGGGCTCCTCCCCACACGCACAGAGTCTGTACTCCGTTTTTGCCCCGGACAGATCCCAGCGCGCAACAAGGAAGTGCCAAACGCGACTGAACGAAAAGGGCTTGGCCGTTCGGCTTCGGGTGCTGGCTTTCTGGCAAGGAATCATGTGGAGAAACAGATAGATAGAAGATAGATATAAGCAGAAGAGCTCAGTTGTGGGCACGGATGCAGCCGAGCCAACTGTCCGCTCCGCTGCAGACAGAGCAATCAATACGGCTCTGGCTGAAGCATGCATCGGTTTCCACTTTGATCACGTCTTTCCCTGCTGTCTCCTGTACAAAGTAAAGGATCTGAGGTGGGTGGCGCAGCTCCCGTGACGATGTTTAAGGTGGCGCCGTGTGATCCCTTGAAGGGATTCATGCTCACTGGCTAGGTACGACCTTAAACAGCAGAATTATGGAATAATATGAATTATGATTTTAGGACGTCCACAGACGTCCTTGGCACTCCTCGTTACTTTTTTTTAGGACGTCCACAGACGTCCTTGGCACTCAATGTGTTAATGAGTAGGTAGTCATTAGTTAATGATTAGTATCTAATTTCCTGAGTAGAGTAGTTAATCATTACCTAATGATTACTAAATGTCAGCTCGTGAATAGAGTAGTTAATCATTACTTAATGATTCCAAAATGTCAGTGCGTGAATGTATTAGTTAATCATTAGTTAATCTTTTTGTGTACCCTATTGTAAAGTGGTGCATCATACTCAGTAGTTTATGAATACTGAATCATTACCTGTCCATTAGTTACTCTTTTCGCACCCTAATATAAAGTGAAAGATATCCTTATCAAATAAACACTCCCTCCAGGTGAGATTAGAACCCTGAACCCCAAGATTGTTAAATTGTAAGTCTGGTTCTCTACCATCTGAGCTAACCAGCCTGTTACTTGTTAGTGCCATACTATCGAATGTAGAACCTGAGACCAAGTATTATAGTTTAAAGGTATATTCCACCCAAATACTACTTTCTGTCCAAGTACTTACAAGTACTTAGACATAAGTAGTATTTGGCTGAAACATACCTAAGTACTTGGACATGAAGTAGTATTTGGATGGAATATACCTTTAAAACTATAAGTATTTGGAGAGAAGGTAGTATTTGGGTGGAATATATCTTAAAAACTATAAGTACTTGAACAGAAAGTAGTATGTGGATAGGACATAATACTTAGTCTCTCACTCTACAGACCTATAGTATGGCTCTACCAAATAACAGGCTGGTTAGCTCAGATGGTAGAGAACCAGACTTACAATTTAACAATCTTGGGGTTCAGGGTTCGAATCTCACGTGGAGGGAGTGTTTATTTGATAAGGATATCTTTCACTTTATATTAGGGTGCGAAAAGAGTAACTAATGGACAGGTAATGATTCAGTATTCATAAACTACTGAGTATGATGCCCACTTTACAATAGGGTACACAAAAAGATTAACTAATGATTAACTAATGATTAACTAATACATTCACGCACTGACATTTTGGAATCATTAAGTAATGATTAACTACTCTATTCACGAGCTGACATTTAGTAATCATTAGGTAATGATTAACTACTCTACTCAGGAAATTAGATACTAATCATTAAGTAATGACTACCTACTCATTAACTATGATTAACTAGTGATTGACTAATGCCAAATTTTTCATTAGCTACTCATTAACTGGCTATTAGTTAATGGTTAGTTTACTAGTAACTACTATAGTATTTGTGTACGTTATTGTAAAGTGTTACCGTATTTCTAATGCAATTTTTACAGCACCAAACAGGTTACCACAAAGCAGTTTACAGAAATCAAATGTCTAAACAAAAAACAACAACAACAAATACAAAAATAGACAATAGAAAAAGGTTTTGATCTGTAGTAAAAAAATGGGTCTTGAGAGTGGACTTAAATACGGTAATCTTCTTGGCAGTGCTGGCGGGCGGAGGGGGGGGGGTTACTTTGGCTTTTGTGTTCTGTGTAAATTACTAAATTCTGTTTATACCTTTTTTAACTTTGACAGTTTTCTTTTGAAGGGAGCGCACACATCTTGCTGTGAACCACAACTTAATTGCATCATGTTTAGTTTTCTTTGTCTCCCTCATGCCTTGAGATATGGGGGGTTCATATGAACACAATGTCCATGTGTTATGTAAAGAGGATTTGCTAATGAATGTATTAGTTTAAATAATGACCTCATGAGCATAACTGCTTATGTTAAATTACTCAAATCAATACATGATAGGAACTACCAACACCTTCTCATTACCAGGGCGTCAGATTACGATATTTGTCACGTCCCCTCTGTGGCATTCCATCGTGAAAGGTCCCCTTTTACATCATATTTGGCACAGTCCTGGTTTCTTTATCGGATAAAGAGGCTCAGAGCGCCGAGCTCCGGATCTCTTCCTGGTTATTCGCAGAGTTTGTCTGAGTGAAATGTTCTATGGTCTCTCCTGTTCCTAAATATAGCTGAATCGTTCAGTTTGACTATTTTTATAAGCATTTTACGAAATGTCTATGGGAAAATATATGGTGTATGAAAGGTCTCTGGTGCGCATGTTGAAGCAGGAAGTGACGTCGACTTTGGCAACAATAGGCTGCTCAAGTGCCTCTTGTATTCTAGTATTCTAGATTATTCTAGGCCAGATGTTGTGAAGTTCCTGTATCATTGTCAAATCTCTCCTACATGTATAATAACGTATTACTACTACACTCTATAACCCTTACACTGATTCATTTTGCTACATTTCATAATGTCCTTTCCCCAATGCTTTTGATATGTAAACTACCTGTCAATTGTGCACACAAGAGGGATTTTTGCAACAACTCCTAAATTGGACCAAATGAAAGAATAAAGTACACCATGGGGCTGACGGTACTTGAAAGGCACCTTAGGGGCTGTGCACATTGGACCTGTGTATCTGAGAAGCCAGCACCTTTCATTCTCTATGATAAGGACACGCTAGGGGCTCTCCTCTTTCAAGGAGCGCACCTGCGTTGAAGCGTTCTTGGCGGCTAGTGTTTTTGGGCAGAGCGCTCTGGGCGTCTCGAGCTGAAAAATGTTCAACATTTGGAGGAAAAACGCGCTGCTCGTCAACGTCACTCCTCCTACCTCTTTTCTTGGCAGGGGGATCTTCAACCTCCGCTGCTGCTAGAATTGCCAATAATCTGGCTTTCATGTTTACAATCAACAACAACAGACGAGACTAGCTGGCTACCATCTGTGTGATCGTTGCGTCCTGAACTGTAGACTGCGCGCGACGGCAGGGAAAAACAAAACAGAACACACACAAAAATGCTCCTTGCGCTGTGTTTTGTGCGCATTGCAAGCGCTCTAGACATGATTTCCAAAGCGTTCAGATGTGAAAAACACAGGTCCAATGTGCACAGCCACTTAGCGTGTCATCGCTGCTAATTTCACAGCAAAATGCACACCGTTATTAAACAACAAAACATATCGCATCTTCCAGCTTTCTTTTTGCAGAGAGCTGTACAAAATCGAGGAGACGCAGGAGAGAACCTGGTTCAATCCCACAAGCAATAGGGTTGGGATTTATAAATAATTGCTTACCTTACCCTAAAAAAAAGAATGAATTCAGCATTGTCGTTCTACCATGACCATTAAATGAATTTCCAGAAATCTGAAAATCTTGGAATATCAAATGGCAAACCTACACTGAAAAACTGAAAAACACATTTGTCCTCCAAAAATGCTTCACACAAAACCACATGCCAGTAAGTAAATTCAACATGATATACTGTAAGTGCTGATGAATTATTTAATAGGTCATGTTATTTTAGACAAAAAGCTGAAACCAGTTACGACAAATGGCCAATTTCTTCTCATAAGTGCAAGGATTATGCTTTAGCAGCATACCAAGTGTTGCCCACCTGCCCATCAGTCCCTAATAACCTGTCCAGCATGTCCTGGGGAACATGATGACCATATTAGTAATGAGGACGTGGCTGACAGGTAAGGCTGCACCTGGCTTGTGGAAGCTCATTAGAGAGTCTTAACCATGTGTTGTGTTTCATAATTAGGAAACTTTTAGGCTTTCTGTCCAGTCTCCCTGTTTAGTTGCAGTGTTGGCTCGGGGCAGCGTCTATGCTTTGGTCTGGTTTGACAGCTTGAAGGCAGAGAGCTTCGGGGAGATCTGTGGAGCCCTCACATTGCATCTGCCACTGAAAGTTGTTTTGTGGGAGAATTCATGAGGACAGTGGGTGATAATGGGATATGAGAAAGAGGAAGTTAGGGGCTGGAACCTGGGAAGTTTCAAAAGTTGTTTCTCAAAGTTAGTGTTGCTGTAGTTACCATAAGTTCCTAAGTTTGTACCGACTCAGAAAGAATCCAAGTTAGAGTCACTAAGTACCTACAGTACCTACTAGTGATGCGCGGGCTAAGCAGAACCCACCGGGTCCCACGGGCTGGCCCGCCCCACAGGCGGTCTGGGTTGGCAAATTAGGGTGTATTCACACCTATCTCGTTTGGAGCAGTTGTTCCGAAACGGAGAGCATTTTCCCCCTTGGTGCGGTTCGTTTGGGGGAGTGTGAACACAGCAATCGCACTCGGATGCGGGACAAAACAAGCGGACCGAGATCGCCAAGAAAGGGTGGTCTCGGTCCGCTTCCAAACGAACTCTGGTGCGGTTCGTTTGTGGTGAGAACGTGAGCCGACCTCGATCCGCCACAACAGCAGTAAACGGTGCACATTTTTGGATAAACCAGCTGCCGTAGTCAGCTGCGCTGTGCGTAATGGCCTGAAGAACGAACATTTTTATCGTTTAAAAACAACATCTTTCAGATCCTGTTTTGGCGACTTGTGACTTGCATCGATAAACTTTGGGGGATTTTTGGATCATCACATCAGCAGTTTGAACTCAATCAACTTACCTCGGACCATGGGAAGCAACGTTAATGTGTTGAATCTCTACGATTTTGCGTGCGGTGTGCTGCGCAGCACACGGCCCTCTCTCTCCCTCTCTCTCGCTCTCTCTGGTCTCCATTCAATAAATGAAAACAAATCGTGGTAATCAGAGCCAGCCTTCTTTGTGATAAGATTGTCTGGTTCAATCAGACAATCAGACTGATTGCATGTCTTCCTCGAAATGTCCGTTATTATTAAATTATTTATTAATATTTTATTCCTGACAGGACAGGTGTTCATATAGCCTATGTCTCGGCTAATCCTCATCTCCGTGATAGCCTAATAGCAGAATTTGCGAGGGTCTTTGATCTTCTATCTCCAAATTCCCAATAGCCTAAATAGGCTAAATAAATACATAGGCTTACATAGGCTACATAGCATACATTAATAAATAAATAAAGAACTTTCTCCCTCTCTCTCTCTCTCCCGATCCCTCTTTCTCTCTCTCTCTCTCTCTCTCTCTCTCTCTCTCTCTCTCTCTCTCTCTCTCTCTCTCTCTCTCTCTCTCTCTCTCTCTCTCTCTCTCTCTCTCTCTCTCTCTCTCTCTCTCTCTCTCCTCGCACAGCGGACGCCCGACATAGCCTAAAATGTAGGTCTAACAAAACGCATTTTTATAATCATATAGGAAAATCTCTGGGAATTATTTTGTCCATCCCGAGAGGCTATTAGCCTATCAGAGTCTCTGCTGGCCAATCCAGGAAGTTTGACAATACTATTTGGACCGTTTCATTTGTGGCTGTGTGAACACAAATGAACCAAGGCACAAATGCAACAATTGTATCAATTAAGTACCTGAATCGGAACAAAGCAAACGACCTACAGGTGTGAATACACCCTTAGGAGCGAGGCCCGCTCTCTCTCACTCACACACACACACACACACACACACACGTACACACAGTCAGACAGACAAGGCGAGTCTGTGAGTGAAGCCGTCTGCACCTGCTGCACTCTCTACTATAGCCTACATGGTGAAGTAAAGAAACGGTTCAAATGTACCTCATTTGAAGCCTATGTGTCTTTAAAACAAACATTTTGGAAGGATTATTCGCTGTAATTATTATTTGAAGTGTCCATAAACAAATTCACCACACATTTTCTGTTAATGGACTGTGACCTGTTTGTCAATTTTACGGCAATGTGACCAATTGAGATCGCATGAAGTAATTAAAAGGAATGGGAAAGAATAACAACTGTTCCTGTAGCCTAGGCCTACCTGCTAGCTCCTTTTGAAGACCTTGGATTAATTGAAGAAAGACCAATAATAGCTACTTAGAGTTTGTAACGCCAACGAAGCAGAAATAACTCCTAACGACATCAAAGAAGCAGCCGCGCAACGCATCCAGAGCACTAAAACTGTCATGCGTGTGTGTGTGTCTGTGTGTGTGAGAGAGAGAAAGAGAGAGAGTGGGGAGAGAGAGACAGAGTTCGGACACCTTGGAGAGCTCTGCGGGCTCATCCTGAGTCCGGAGACATATTACATTAAATTGGCAGTGTGCGGGCTGCTGGGTTGGGTTGGGTTCAGCATTTTCACAAATTTGAATGGGGCAGAGGACTGGCTCTAATGACGGGTTGGGTTGGTGCAGGCCTTAAAAAACCCTGACCCGTGCATCACTACTACCTACCTTAGTCCCGAGCCGTGTAGATAGAAGAGTCCCGACATCTCCATTCCAATGGACCAGTTTTTTACTCTCAAGAGTTCCAGGAAGTAAGGTCCTGGATTAAGCAGCACTGTCGAGTTGCAGCAAAATAGACAGTTTGTGTTGTACTCTGAAAGGGTTTTTCCCCCCTTGAATCAAATTGTACATTATCAGCTTTATTTTAGCATGCAAAAGTAGCGCGAGGCCCATTCCTGGCTGTTCATTGGCTAATGAGTCTCGCATTTTGGTCCTCCGCTGATGCCACTCTCTCTCTAGAGGACACAACATTAGTCTGACCGTATCAAGGGGCTAGCCAATGCATTCTTTCGAATGGCCTGCAGGGGGCGACTCCACTGGCTGCAGTCTGAAGAATGGGAAAATGACCGTACTGGCTCCAGTAAACACTTTCCTAAGAAGTTATTTGGTCTCAATCACCAGTCTCAAGTCTTCTTCAATACAGTATGTTGTTCATTTTGTAAATGATGGTCCAATTTAGAGTAACACTAGAAATATCATGCACTTTGTACGCTCATTTCTAGCGTGCCTTGCACTTTTGGTGTGCTCGCTCACCTGCATTCATGTCACTTCTGACATGAATAACCAAGATGGCGATGGTGAAAATGCCAACCGAGGCTTCAAAATACGAGTCCAAAAACCAATGTGTGACGTCACAGTAACTACATCAGTATATGGACAGTATGTGGATTTAAATCAAGTCATCGTGTACAATGAATGTTTCTCTATCCTATTTAGTTTGTGAGTTCTGCTCATTTTTGAATCAGCAGAAAGTAGCTGACAGACGTGTACAGTAAGTGTGTTTAAATGTGTGGCTGTGTCTGTATGTGTGTGTGTGTGTGTGTGTGTGTGTGTGTGTGTGTGTGCATGTGTGTCTGTGTGCTTCTCACTATATTGCCTGTGTGTCTGTGCCAGTTAATGAGCTCCACAATGATTGAGTGTGAATGTGTAGGTCCTGTCTCGCTGCAGAGGAGAGTCAATGACGAATACGCTTCAGTCATTTCAAGATAGGCCTTCATCATTTGTTGGAACTGTCAAACAGTCATAAAGGCTCAGTGTGGGCAGCTGGGGAGGAAGAGGAAGATCCTCCTTCATCATGAAACTTGAGTTTAGAAATGTCACATTTCTCTGGCCATCTACTGTACATTTGAAGCCAGGAAATCCCCAGGGACATAGAGCCAGTGTAGTTGGCTGACAGTACCTCTCAATCCAGCGTTCAACATCTTTGTCAATAGAGATGACTTGCCAGTGGGGAGATGTGTTCATTTTTAACAAGGGCCATGTTATGCCTCTGGCAGACACAGCTCTCAGTACATTACTACTTGGTGGAAGAAACACTCCTGCTCTGCTCTCTCTGTAGAACCAAAGACTGACATCATTTCCTCCAGCTTTATCTCCATTTACGGTCATTCACAAGTTGAAGCCGCTGTGCTGTCCTTTAGGCCCTGGCATTCTTTTTGCCTCAGCAACCAAAAGCAGACGTTGTGCTAACAAGGGAGGTGGGGGAAGCTTTAATCTGTGAAGCACCTGCTCAATAACCTTTCTACTCTTTGCCTCAAGACACACAGACAGTTTTACAGACACAGATTGTAGGTCTGGGATATGTGTTCACCTTATGTGTCGAAGGTCTTTCTCCTCTTTAGTGGCTTCTGAGCAAGGAAAATAAGAGTGATAATCTATTGTGCGTAATCATGCTTTGACCTGCCTAATGGAGGCAGCGTACCCCAGGGCTAGATGTAATCAGGAGACAGTTAATAAAATGAACACGACTGCTTTAGAGATCCTACTGTCCCTGAACTTCGCCAAGGGACAGAACACGCGCACGCACGCACACACGCGCACACGCACGCACGCACACACACGCTATGAAGGTCCATACGTCTCAATAAACATGCGCAGCTACGACTGAACGTGTCACACAACGCATGCTTTGACACCTGAGTAGCATAGTCAATTTCGTTACGCGTTCACACACACACGCGTTCGCAGTTTTTGATACTACGCGACCGGATCTGAAGTGCCAAACGACTCACTAAACATGCGCAGCTACGACTGAACGTGTCACACAACGCTTGTCATGTAGTTTCCCCATTGACTTGTAATGGTCATGCGTGTATGCGTGCGCTTACGCGCTCTGACTGCGCAACCCGCGTACATTTACGCGTAAAATTACGCGTACATTTACGCGTAAAATTACGCGTTCATGTTGTGCGCGCTGCAGATACACTTCCGGTTGCGTAACACTCAAAACTGCGAACGGGTGTGTGTGTGAACGCGTAACGAAATTGGTTCTATTATCTTCATGCGTGCGTTTACGCGCTCTGGCTGCGCACCCCGCGTACATCATTACGCGTACATTTACGCGTAATGATGTACGCGGGTTGCGCAGCCAGAGCGCGTAAGCGCACGCATGAAGATAATAGAACAATTTTGTCATGCGGGCACATGCACGCGGACTATGATGTGTGCAAACTACATCACGCGTAACAACAAGCTGCGTAGCACAGCTACTTACAGCGTGTACACGTGTGACCAGTGTTGGAGAAATTTTGTTACGCGTTCACACACACACCCGTTGGCAGGTTTGAGTGTTACGCAACCGGAAGTGTATCTGCATCGTGCACAACACTGCGCGTACATGAACGCCTCGCGTAGTTCTCTTCTGTTTTATTCGATTTCTTTCTATGTTACATTTTCATCCAGTAGATGGTGCCAGTGACCAAACCAACCAGTTGATCAAGCATGTCGCTAGCAGGTTACTGTCCCAAGATTGCTCGCAGACTATTCTGTGGTCAGCACCAAAGATTACCCACAATCCCTTGGGCCCACATTTTACAACATAAATCGCCCATTAATCCTCATAAACAGCATTTAAAACGTGTAATAATGGATACATGAGTCGGTAAAACTGTTTTTATAGTTGTTTTATTAGTTGTTTTATTTTATTTTATTTCGTGAATGAATGAGACCATGTTAGAGACGCAGACCCAACAGCTGTAGTATAAATAGGTTGTGTTGGGATTGCCGAGTTAGATTAAACTGACCCCTTGCGGCTGGATGGTAGAAGCAAGTTGTCAACTGGTACAGTCCTGACAGCATGAAAAACTCTTTTACCGACTCATATCCATTATTACACGTTTCAATTCTGTTTATATTGTTATAGTTTCATCTGACTGCTGTACATGATGACTTGTAGGAATATGCACGAGACTATGTTTTAACTCCAATGAGCTACGCTCGGTGTTTATTACAGAACCAGCAACAGTCTAACACATCTCTATATCCGGTGGTGCCACACCATCAAACTTCCCCCCGCCACCATATCAGTGCGCTGCACTATATACTATGAAGATAAATGGGCGATTTATGTTGTAAACTGTGGGGAAATTGGATTGTGGATAATATTTTGGTCACTGGCACCATCTACTGGCTGAAAATGTAACATAGAAAGAAATAGAATAAAACAGAAGAGAACTACGCGAGGCGTTCATGTACGCGCAGTGTTGTGCACGATGCAGATACACTTCCGGTTGCGTAACATTCAAACCTGCCAACGGGTGTGTGTGTGTGAACGCGTAACGAAATTTCTCCAACACTGGTCACACGTGTACACGCTGTAAGTAGCTGTGCTACGCAGCTTGTCGTTACGCGTGATGTAGTTTGCGCACATCATAGTGCGCGTACGTGTGCACGCGTGACAAGATTGACTATGTTAAGTCATGCAGGCACACACACGTTGCTGTGCATGTGTCAGTGAATAGTGACGTCGATAGGACTCCATACACACGCAAGCAACCACGCACGCACGCGCGTGCGCACACACACACACACGCACGTATTCATGTTATGCACATACTGTTGTTGCATGCATGTCGGGCATAAACAGTCAAGCTCACTGAGACGTATGGGCATCCGGGTATAGCGGTAGGTTCCCTGCCTCTGAAATTTTAAGAAATTCCATGAAGGCATTCCTGAGATATGGTGTTAACGAACTTTGGAATGGCATTCGTGAGGTCACAGTGACCTTGAACTTTGACCTTTGACCACCAAAATCTATTCAGTTCATCCTCGAGTCCAAGTCGACCCTTGAGGCAAATTTGATGAAATTCCGTTAAGGCGCTCCTCAGATGCCTCAGACGAACGTACGTACGTACGTCCACATAGGCGCCGATTTACGTTTCTGACAGTGTGCTGCATGCTTGCGCCCCCAACACAAACCGCGGTTTGTCGTGTGCATTCGTTTTCCTTATTATTGGTAGATCATGACTGCCCCGCAGCTAGCTACGTTAGCTTCACGTTACCTTACATGTAACGCTAGCGTTAGTTGCTTTTGGAGACACAAATCCTGGACATTTCATTTCGGGTAATGCATGAGGTTCTCTGTGGTTTACGCCAGCTCTGGGAGCATGAAGTGCTTTAAATGTGGGGATGTTTGGTCACAACAAGGTTGTGGACCGCTGCCTGCTGAACTACTAGGTAGGCCACAACCAGCTAGCTAACATTAGCCACCACAACAGCTAACGTTAACACCAAACAAATCCGCTGCCTCCTCCCCACGTTTGGTTTAGCGTAACGCCAGCTCAGACTTTCCCCTAATCTCAGAAACCTTGCGGGACATGTATTGCAAATTGCAATAGTGTTGTTTTGTTATCATTTTAAACTGTCAACAGCCACACTGGAGGCGGCCATGTTTCGCCAGCTGCTTGTGACGTCATGAGCACGCGACAACAATACTCCACTTCCAATGCAAAACAAAGCCAAGTTGGCGCCGTATTATCGGGGGCTATTTTATCGACTAAAATGTCATTATTGGAATAATAAATAATAACGCAAAATGGCCATATCGGCCGATAATTTATCGGTCCGATAAATATCGTGCATCCCTACTAATATTGTCCAATCTTGATTATTTTGCTGCAAGATGGTCTAATCATGTAACAATGGATAAACTAAAAAGAAACTACAAATGGAACAAAACAGAGCTGCGCGTATAGCGCTCCGTTGTGAATATAGAACAAATGTTGTTGCAATGTACAATTGTCTAGCTTGGTTATTTGTTAAAAAATAGATTACATTTATTTTTTTATAACAATTTATGTCTCAGTTTAGACAGACATATTACTTTACCAGGTGTGCTATAGCAGGATTGTACACAAAAAAAGCAAGGACAACTGCAATTAAAGTTATATACAAAGGAATGCATGAATGAAATTTACTCCCTATATGATATCACACAAGAAAAAAGTCAAATTTGATTCAAAACTTTAATAAAACAGCATCTTTTGACACACAGAGGTTGTGTTGACTCCTCCTCACAGTGATTTTGTGGCAAAACTGACCCATAATGGTACGGAAATTTAAGCCTATTTTAATACAATTATTGTTCTTAGAGGGAAATATTTTCACCAGACTTTGTGTGACGGGATAGATTTAAATCTGTCGTACTTTAACTGATTTTAACGGTAAAAGACCAGCAATTTAACGGAAACCCTGAAGTACATGCATTTAATATTGTGCCTGCACCTGGATGCTGAACTCAATGAAATGAAAGAGCATGTTCAGTCTCAATCATGGTTTTATGTGGCGGTTAGCAGTTAAGGTATAAGCTCAGGTCTTTACTTCAGCACTTCAGCTGTTAGACTGAAAAACGACAACACATCAAGGTGTTCACATCGAAATTAAAAAATCATTCTCTGAAGGCTTGAGGGCAATACAGGAAGAGCTGCTTGCTGCAGCATGGTCACATGGTCGCTAAGGGGGAGTCATCCTGAAGCTCTGACATTCCCAAAGGACAGAGCTTCACTCATCATTCCTGCATGGCGTTCCCAGGAAGGTTGGAGCTGATGAGTGATCGGCTGTTCATTCTGTGTGGAAGAGTTCTCCTTGGGGAATGAGAGGGAGGGAAGAACCTTGTCATGTGCAGTATCGCTCCAGACATCTTTAATCACTGCCACATGCATGAACACATGCACTGTAAATGCTGATACAATAATACCTGAATGTTGCACACACACACACTAACACACACACACACACACACACACACACACACACACACACACACACACACACACACACACACACACACACACACACAGACCTAGTGAGTTGTATAGAACTGAGTCGAGAGCGAATGAGGAAGAATCCGGGAGACATCAGGGAAAGCAAAAGTGGAAGTTTAAAGCCTGCCATTCCCCACTGTCTCTATCAGTATCTCTCTCTCTCTCTCTCTCTCTCTGTTTCTCTGGCCCCGTTGTTACACGGGTCGGGGAGTGCAGTACAGGAGAGAGAGGCTAAACTAGCACAAGCCCAGGACAATGGGAGAGACTAGAGCCATATGAAATCCACGTTAAAAGAATCGTGGACGGAATCACGGAATTGACCAATAAAAATGGAATCTACTGTAAAACGTGGAATACTGCAGAATTTGCCATAATTGGGCTGAAATTCAATATATAATGTTAATAAGGTGACGTCACACACACTCTCTCCCTCTCTTCCACACACGCAGCTATACAGTGGACTGCAGTAACGTAACTATAGTTAACAAGTGCATTAACAAGCGCATTCCAAGCATTCCAGCAATAGCTTGTTAGATGTCAGCTGTGAATGATTCTGCATCGTTAGACCTTCTCACTATTCTATTTAATTCTGTTATCTTGTTCGTTTAAAATGTTAGCATAACGTTAAAGCCCCAATCAGTAAGATTTTTGACATTTTTTACTGTAATATAAGAGCTTTTTAGTCAGAGGACATGGTAGATTGACTTGTAATAGGGAGACTCTCGACTTTATTTATCCCACACCGCCCTCCATTGGCCAGCCCTGGGACTAAGCAAGTTGTCTGCCACGTCCCGTGTCAATAAAAAAAGAAAAAGAAAAGGATGCGCGCATGCGCTGTACAGCGGAAGCGCTGTCTTCATGAAAACAAGGAAGTAACTCGATTTGGATTTGCTACGAAAATGATATGGATTATTATTTCATCACGTGGTGAGTACCCGATGTCACAACATGTACATAGAGCTTTCTGGCGCTGTGTTTTGTTGACTTTGAACGGCGATATCGTTATCGATACTATTGCACCCAGAGGGCGCAGTTTCTCCAATAGCAAAACTTGGAAAACTTACTGAATGCGGCTTTAACTACTTGCAGACTGTCTTGATCACGTTAGCTCAATTGACTAAATACTTTGTAGACACAGTTATCAGTGTTGATGTTACTTGCCTTATAGTAGCCTTCCGACTGTAGTGATGGCAACGGAATGAAAGATGAAAAATATCCACTTTTGCACATGATGGACAAGCTGGAAAAGTTTCAATTGTGGCTGTGTATTCTTATTCAGTTGACACATGCCGTTTTTACACAATTTCTTCTTTCTCTAGTACTCACGTTGACTCGTTCAAGTTAGCAAAGATAAACACCACCACTTCCTGTTATAACTTTCAAAATAAAATCGTTTTTGAAGTATTTTCTGATGTTTGAAGTGAATGTTTTGTTTGTTTTTCTTTACTTGAAGCACACAATGAGAAGCTTAAAAGCACTTTACAAACAAACATTTGATCACAAAAAAAAAGCACTTTACAAACATAAAAATTATATAGAATATTTTGTACAGTCATCTACTGTATTTCTGACTTGAATCACTTGTTAAAAATAGTGCATTGTTGTGTAAATTGATTGTTATATCTTGTTAAATTGTGGACATTTATTCATCCCCACATATTGGACACTATTTCTGATGGTAAAATGAGCGTAAAAAGAAAAACACAGAATTCAGAACAATTAAAATGGAAAAAACGGAATTTGGGAAAAAATAAAATGGAATTTGGAAAAAAATAAAACGGATTTCATATGGCTCTAGGAGAGACCATGCCAATGCCACGTCTCCCTCCTCCTCTCTCTATTTCCATGCAGCTGTCTCTTTTCAGCTCTAATGTAGCTCAGGCTCTCTTCACTCAGGATCTTTCCCTTTACATCACTCCTCCCCTCTCTCTATTACCTCCTACTTCCTCTCCACTTAAGCCCTAATCTCTCACACACACACACACACACACACACACACACACACACACACACACGTGCGTACGCACGCACGCACGCACACATTTGAAATATGTATTTATGTCCACATAAATACAAGTATGCAAAGGACATAAACAGTAATAGTGCAGTCAAATGCTGGGAGTCAGTCAGTTACATGAGTGCCCAGACAGCAACCACAATAATGCATACACATAAGAAACACACAGGATGATAACATGGTAGGTTGATATATACAGTTATACTGTAATGCAAGATAGCGGTCAGTATCCACTTCATGGGTACAAAAAGCAGCGCCTCCTCCATATTGAGTGGCTACCGATAATAGTAGATATTGAACAATACCTCGCTAACTGCTTGGCCCTTCTCTTTGGGAGACCAGCCATCTGAAGGCCTCTCACAACCAGCTTATGTACAGTACGTGACCCCAGGCTGCCAAATATGAAAACTAAAAGTTTACACCTGTAGCCCAGCTGTGAAATGGTCTGTTCTAGCTGTTGTTCATCATCTTGGTTAGAAAGGCACTACACAGACTGAACATGCTCGGCTTCACACTGGAATGTTTAAAAAGCGATATTGAAGACCCGAAAATAGAAGAGATATCTTTTGATATCAGATCCACTAATCTGTCATGCCTACATATGTAAAGCCCTTTGTATGCATGGCAACCATTTAAGATGTGAGCCATGGTTCTGGTTATCTGTTCATGACCATGATGTATACAGTGAGGAGCATGACTGTCAGGAAGCCAGATGGAAAGATTGAGCTTGGTTGGTAAAACCTGCAGTCTTGCTTTTAGAGTGAAGACACACATGTTATTGGGGCTTTGGGGGTGACAGCATGGGCATGATTGTCTGCTCTGCCAGCCTCCTCCTCCCTGAAACTGAACGGAGGCTAACCCCCACTAGTAGCAACCAGAGCTAACCGCCAGGAGAGAGAGAAAGAGAGAGAGCAGTATTTCAATTTCCTGCCTTTTGCAATTCATCACCTGCCTCTCACTGCAAAACTGCTCAGTTACGCTACACCACTCGCTGGATGAAATGGGGGGATTCTTCAATCTAGCCTTCTGGTGCTGGGTAGCCTCAGTGATGCAATTCCCACAGAAGCAGCTAAAACACATCTGATGACATCTACTTTTGTTCTGAACAAATTCCCACCACCAAAATGAAGGCTCGCTCAAATCATATCTGTGAAACCACCGGAATGCAGCTTTGCATCAAAATGTTATCATGCGGAAGCTTATGATTATTAAAATGTTGACTGCCATACAGATAGCTGCGCTTACACAGAGAGATCAAAGCTTCTTCTTGAGAGCTCTGAGTGAGAGAATCCCCAATCTTGCTGTAATGATCGGTTTATGATCAAAGAATGTTGCTGCCAGAGAGAAATACAGGTGGAATAAATATTATTTATATTATTTATAAATAAATAATACACAAATTATCTCCCATGATTTCACAGTAACACTTTGGACACTTCACTTCACAGGCTGTCTGTTATCTATTGTGTTTATATGTGTGTGGAGACAAACAATGTAATAATCACAGATGTAGAGACTGAAGGTGACAGATAGAAAAACAGAAAAAGACTAAATGACATCATAGAAATAAGGCAACAGTAAACATGAAGCAGGCCCCTGAGCCAATCAGCAACAAGATGCATCATCCATCAAAGCTGAACCACGCAGTTATGGCCTTTCAATGTTTGAAATTTTGCTCTTTAATTAATTAGGTCAATTACTGTAGTAAACACTGGACAATTACTGTACATCATCCCTGCA
This sequence comes from Poromitra crassiceps, assembly GCF_964638095.1. Taxonomy (NCBI): domain Eukaryota; kingdom Metazoa; phylum Chordata; class Actinopteri; order Beryciformes; family Melamphaidae; genus Poromitra; species Poromitra crassiceps. The sequence goes on from NC_139624.1 coordinate 76,146,885, forward strand.
CACCCGCAAACAAACACCGCGCACGCACGCGCACACGCACACGCACACAGATTTAAATGTATTTATGTCTACATGGATACAAAGTACAAAGGACGTAAACACTAATAATGCAATCAGATGTTGGGAGTCAGTCAGTTACACACACACACACACACACACACACAGCACCCCAAATTAAGGATGGGATCGATCCGATCCAATATCGGTATCGGGTGCCGATACCGATGTAATTCACGGATGAGTTATCAGTCTGACGTCGCCGATCATCATCATAACATGAGACAGTGCTACTAAGTTATGGTAGTAGTGAGCTAGTAATGTTATTAAAGGGATAGTTTGTTTTGTTTGAAGTGGGGTCCTATCAGCTAGTTCCATACACTAGCTGAAATAGGTACAGTGTTCTGGATATATATGTATATATATATATATATATATATATATATATATATATATATATATATATATATATATATATAAATTACCTCAGGGTTTCTTTGGTATTTCCAAAACCCTGGCTACGGCCCTGGCCACATCAAGTGCACGAAATGTAATTTATCATTTTTGGTGTTCTCCCTCTAATCCCCTTTCTTTCTTTCTTTCTTTCTTTCTTTCTTTCTTTCTTTCTTTCTTTCTTTCTTTCTTTCTATTCTCTCTTTCAGCTGTCTTTCTCTGGTAGCCTTTTGACACGAACACACACACACACACACACAGATGCAGCACTTTTTAAAATGGGTGAAAGCTTAGCATCAACATCAAGTGCCATTGTGGTGCCTATTGTAAGTGCTCAGTGTTACTGACAACGGGGACAATAAAAGATAAAAACATGGCTTCACATTGAGGCAGAACGGATGGAAAGCGACACACCATCTCACAGTGTCTGGCTGTAATATTTCTGTTGTGATGCTGTGCTATTTTCTACTTCATGAGGCATGAAACTGGCCGAGTACCAAACAATGCACTGATGCACTCCCTCAGTGTGAAGTTGAAGGTCCCTACACGAATTACAATAAAACTGTACCACTGAAAGCATAAAGAAAATAACCCCAGCATGGTTTTCCTATGCAGCTGAGCGGCTGGTGAAAGGCTGCGTTTATGCAAAAAAAATGGGGTCAATGGCAAGGCAATAACACAAGAGAGTCAACGAGACAGAAATGGAGTCAAGTTGAGTGTGGCCTCTGCAAAACACAAACAAACAAAGAAAGGGCAGCATTTGTTAGACCAATCACGTTAGGCCATGTCTACATTAGGCAATTTTTTAACGGATCTGCACTTCGTTTACATCTACCTGTATTGTCCACACTACCTCTATTGTTTTGAGCGTCAAACACAAGCTGTGTTTCCATTACAGTTTTTCGCAAAATAATTGCGATATTTCTACGACTTCGATTACAATTGCGACTTGTAGGCGTTTCCATTGAAGTTGAGTTTGGTCTGACGGCGCACACACCTGAACGCAATTCCCCGTTACCAGCAGCTGCCACAGTGATTACGCACGGGGATCTGCCCCATATCCTGTCCCCTGCATGCTCAAATCCAACCAATGGTCAATGCAAATCACCACATGAAGTTACAACGCATATAAACGAGCCTGATTATCAATTCAAAAGAAAATGAGTGGCAACGTTGCTGGCTGCGGTGAATGCAGTGAGCGCGACAGGCAGAGGAAAAAAGGTAGCCTAATACAACTGGTCCGATTTAGAGATGATGGGGGGAAAAGGCTGATATGGTGCAATAATCAGAATGTCGTGTAGCCTATTATAATTATAACATTGCACCTGAAACGTGTGTAATGTATTACTCACAGTCACTGTATTCACTTCAGTCAGCAGCACCGCACCGGTGTGTGCTTTTCATCCCCTCATCTCGCCGCGCACACAGGCAGCCTGCTGTCACCATGGACCGATTTCTGCCATTAAACATTATCTATTTTCCCCGGCTCCGCTTTTGCACAACACTCGTCTTTCTGCTACTGTAGGTAGCGTTGCTTCAAAGTTTTCCACTTGCTGCGGAGGTTTTGCCATGGCTTATCGAACCTACCAAACTTATTTTCCGCTCCTTTTCCAAAGGAGAAGATGGGTCACATGACGTGCAAATGCGGAAAATGTGTTTCCATTACACTTTTGCGATAAACTGCTATATCGACACGTCTGAAAAACCACCTCATGAGAGCGCAAAAACTTTTTGCGATATTTGGGAGGTTTTTCGAAATTTACGTGTTTCCATTACCCAATTTCTATTGCGATATTTAGATTTTGCGCATTTCTGAAGGTAATGGAAACAGTTTTGAAACGATGCAAGTAACCTACTTGTACAGCAGGTGGCGGTAAGCACCTTGAAGGTGTCACGAGCTCTATGCTAGGGTCAAGCAGAAGATGGATGGGATACAGGAGCACGTGTCCTGGAGTAACATGAAGAGGGCCAGTGCCGCTCCACCCTCATGTTTACCTTGTACCTCAAGAAGAACAGTCCATCATATTTGAGGACAGTGGATGCAGTGGGTGGGGGTTCATATTGATATTATATGGTGGAAACCCCACGAGATCGCTCACCTGGGCACTGGGCAACGAAGGCATGGTGAGACATAACCCCGGGCTCAGGCGAGAATCGAACCCAGGACCTTCGTGCTGTGAGGCGAGAGCGCGAGGCAAGAACACTACCACTGTGCCACCGTGCCCACAAGTGGATGGGACTGGATGTAACTGGATGGGCTCAGTCTGAGCTGAGGAGAGCAACCCTAAATAGTCGAGCCAAACACATGATTTGCATAATTCAAAAGGTAGGGGTTTTCAACAAGTGAATACGAACAGAAACAAAGAGTGATTTGGGTAGCTGGGCCCAGGTAATCAACACGTCACAGATGAGTACTTTTTGACATTAGGTTAAGGGAGAGTTTGCTAATATTATTTTGCAGAGTTACTGTAACAGTGTTTGTGTCTGCACCTGTATCTGTTCATTCTCTCAGGAAGTTGGTTTGAGTAGCAACTTTAGTTAATGATGTGGGGCACAGCATTACTCTGACACTTCCTGTTGTTGCTCCATCATTAGGGGGTTATTTTAAATCAATTAAAGATGAAATAGAATCAGGCAAATATCTATTTTTATTACCTGCTTGTTTTGCTAGAATAAGATACCTCCAGTTTCCCTCTTCAGTCACGACTCAGGAGTGTGCAGAGAAACAGTGCTACTAAACACACCCACTGACCAACGAGCAAAAAATGTTTGATTGTGAACACACCCCAATGATCATATGACATTCTGTTTCCCGGTGATTTTCACACAGAGGAGCTCCAGCTGGCCAAATCAGTATTATGTTAAATCACTTCTCCAACTTCTACAGGAAAGCATTTTTCAATGTTCTTTGATGTCCTACTTTAGCCCTTGTTGTAATCCTGTCTGTCTCCTTCAATTGTCTTTTGTCTTTTTCTCTTATTGACTTTTTCTCTTGCTTCCTAATCGAAGTGCTCTTTTATTGCATTTATTTGCCCTACTTTTTTTGTAGGACAAATACTTGTTTTGGAAACAGTTGTTTAGAAAAGTGCAATATTTATTGTTCAAGAATCCATTTTCATAATATCAGGTTGTATCATGTGATATCAGGTATAGACTAAAAAGAAGAAGTTATGATTCATTGCCCATGTGATAACACTGAAGTCATTCTGTGTCATCATGTATCAATGGTCTTTCACCTAAACTGTTCCTGCAGCTTTGTTGCAGTGGAAAAGTCATGGTTGAAGGAAAAGTGTGTAGCGCTCTGACTGCAGTGCGTCACTCAGGGACCAACAGAATGAAAACCAAAATGGAAAATGGCTTCCACCTTTGCCGGGTCAATGATCTCTGTGTGCGTGTGCGTGCATGCGTGCGTGTGCGTGTGCGTGTGTGAGAGTTTGTGTGTGTGTGTGTGTGTGTGTGTGTGTGTGTGTGCGCACGTGTGTGATAAACTGCATGTAGAGCACTTTCTTAAGCATCTGCATGAAAGGCAGGTTGAAATCTTGGATTCCTTTTAGACTGACATATAAATTGCCTTTCACGGTGCTCCATAAATCAGAAAGGACTCTGCAAGCACAGTCTCTCTCTCTCTCTCTCTCTCTCTCTCTGTCAGTCTCTCGCTCCTTTTTTCTCACACACCTCTGAAAAAGTGCATTATCCTTCAAGTCTCCTCTTCCTCTCTTCTTTGTGACAGTGACTATACACACACACACACACACACACACACACACACACCAGCATCACCCTCTCGCCTGCCTGTCTGACCTCACTCCATCCTTTCCTTCCTCCCACTTGCACCCTCTCCTTTCCCCTCTCTCCCTCCACCTACCTGCCTCCATATCTCCCTTACTCCCTGTCACCCGCCTCCCTCCCTCCCTCCCCTCCCTCCGTTCATCTCACTGCCTGCGCTCCAGTCATCCAGGCAGTCAGGGGAGAGATGGAGAGCTCTCTCCCACGGGTTGGTGACTTGTGACAGGGGGACAAACTGCCCACCGCTGCTTGCCTACACAGCTGGAAAATTAAGGACTTGTGGGTAAAGTAAATCACAGTACAATATACTCCTGAAACAACAAAACAGATTACTTTCTGAACAGAACATTCTGCCTTTGCTCCCAGGCCTGGGAAATAAAATTTCCTACAAAGAAGGTCCCTTTCATGAAACACAACTCAAGTTTTTCATAATCATCCATCTAAAAAAAAATCTGCATAAATAGAGGACATTTTACTGAAAAGTATCTCTCTTGTATCATCATAAGCTGTATGCGCGTAAGAAAGAAAGGGGTATAGAAAGATTAGTATCCTGCTGGACCTTCTCGCCAGCCCCCTCACACTGAATGGGGAAAAGTGCACCTTCGCCGCTCCAGTCATCGAGTTTGTGGGCTTTAGCCTGCCTGCTGACGGCCTCAGCCCGCTCCACTCTAATGTGGAGGCAGTGCTGCTCCTGCCCAGCCCAGCTGTTGTCATTTCTGTGGATGACCTGCTCTTCCTTCCCCAATACTCCACGACCACCGCCCCACTGCATGAGCTTGTGAAACAGGATGTGGTCTGGCAGTGGACCCCAGCCTGCTCTGCTGCTATTCGCCAGCTCAAGACGCGGTGCTCGCATACTTTGACCTGGCGAGCCCCACATTCGTGACATGTGATGCATCCAACACGGCGATCGGAGCTGTGCTGTCCCAGGTCCAGCGTGGCACGGAGCGTCCGGTGGCGTTTGCCTCTCGGTCCCTCACCCGAGCCGAATAGAAGTACTCGGTGGGGGAGCGGGAAGTAGGGATGTCGACCGATAACCGTTTAACCCCTAATCGACCGTTTCAACATTAACCGATTAATACTATCAGTTAAAATGTTGCACGTGCCCTTTAACACGTGCCATGCCATGTGGGTGGGCAGCGCAAATGCAAGTACAAATTTCACGGGGTCGCATCAGTCTGTCGGAAGTGTTGTTGTAGTGGAATGGAGCCAGTGACAGCATGAAAATAAATGTTAACACTTACGTTGTGGTCTGCAAGTTCTTGAACATAACAGCTTTCAGCATGTTAGTGCTGCTGTCTGTGGTCATAAGGTCTTCAACATGTTAGTGCTGCCGTCTGTGGTCATAAGGTCTTCAGCATGTTAGTGCTGCTGTCTGTGGTCATAAGGCCTTCAACATGTTAGTGCTGCCGTCTGTGGTCATAAGCCCTTCAGCATGTTAGTGCTGCTGTCTGTGGTCATAAGGCCTTCAACATGTTAGTGCTGCCGTCTGTGGTCATAAGGTCTTCAGCATGTTAGTGCTGCTGTCTGTGGTCATAAGGCCTTCAACATGTTAGTGCTGCTGTCTGTGGTCATAAGGCCTTCAACATGTTAGTGCTGCCGTCTGTGGTCATAAGGTCTTCAGCATGTTAGTGCTGCTGTCTGTGGTCATAAGGCCTTCAACATGTTAGTGCTGCTGTCTGTGGTCATAAGCCCTTCAGCATGTTAGTGCTGCTGTCTGTGATCATGGCCTTCATCATGTTAGTGCTGCTGTCTGTGGTCATAAGGCCTTCGACATGTTAGTGCTGCTGTCTGTGGTCATAAGGCCTTCAGCATGTTAGTGCTGCTGTCTGTGGTCATAAGGCCTTCATCATGTTAGTGCTGCTGTCTGTGGTCATAAGGCCTTCAACATGTTAGTGCTGCTGTCTGTGGTCATAAGCCCTTCAGCATGTTAGTGCTGCTGTCTGTGATCATGGCCTTCATCATGTTAGTGCTGCTGTCTGTGGTCATAAGGCCTTCGACATGTTAGTGCTGCTGTCTGTGGTCATAAGGCCTTCAGCATGTTAGTGCTGCTGTCTGTGGTCATAAGGCCTTCATCATGTTAGTGCTGCTGTCTGTGGTCATAAGGCCTTCATCATGTTAGTGCTGCTATCTGTGGTCATAACCTTCATCATGTTAGTGCTGCTGTCTGTGGTCATAAGGCCTTCAGCATGTTAGTGCTGCTGTCTGTGGTCATAAGGCCTTCAGCATGTTAGTGCTGCTGTCTGTGGTCATAAGGCCTTCAGCATGTTAGTGCTGCTGCCTGTGGTCATAAGGTCTTCAGCATGTTAGTGCTGCTGTCTGTGGTCATAAGGCCTTCAGCATGTTAGTGCTGCTGCCTGTGGTCATAAGGCCTTCACCATGTTAGTGCTGCTGTCTGTGGTCATAAGGCCTTCATCATGTTAGTGCTGCTGTCTGTGGTCATAAGGCCTTCATCATGTTAGTGCTGCTGTCTGTGGTCATAAGGCCTTCAGCATGTTAGTGCTGCTGTCTGTGGTCATAAGCCCTTCAGCATGTTAATGCTGCTGTCTGTGGTCATAAGGCTTTCATCATGTTAGTGCTGCTGTCTGTGGTCATAAGTCCTTCATCATGTTAGTGCTGCTGTCTGTGGTCATAAGGCCTTCAGCATGTTAGTGCTGCTGTCTGTGGTCATAAAGCCTTCAGCATGTTAGTGCTGCTGTCTGTGGTCATAAGCTTTATCATGTTAGTGCTGCTGTCTGTGGTCATAACCTTCATCATGTTAGTGCTGCTGTCTGTGGTCATAAGTCCTTCATCATGTTAGTGCTGCTGTCTGTGGTCATAACCTTCATCATGTTAGTGCTGCTGTCTGTGGTCATAACCTTCATCATGTTAGTGCTGCTGTCTGTGGTCATAACCTTCATCATGTTAGTGCTGCTGTCTGTGGTCATAAGGCCTTCATCATGTTAGTGCTGCTGTCTGTGGTCATAAAGCCTTCAGCATGTTAGTGCTGCTGTCTGTGGTCATAAGGCCTTCATCATGTTAGTGCTGCTGTCTGTGGTCATAAGTCCTTCAGCATGTTAGTGCTGCTGTCTGTGGTCATAAGGCCTTCATCATGTTAGTGCTGCTGTCTGTGGTCATAAGGTCTTCAGCATATTAGTGCTGCTGTCTGTGGTCATAAGGCCTTCAGCATGTTAGTGCTGCTGTCTGTGGTCATAAGGCCTTCAACATGTTAGTGCTGCTGTCTGTGGTCATAAAGCCTTCAGCATGTTAGTGCTGCTGTCTGTGGTCATAAGGCCTTCATCATGTTAGTGCTGCTGTCTGTGGTCATAAGGCCTTCAGCATGTTAGTGCTGCTGTCTGTGGTCATAAGGCCTTCATCATGTTAGTGCTGCTGTCTGTGGTCATAAGGTCTTCAGCATATTAGTGCTGCTGTCTGTGGTCATAAGGCCTTCAGCATGTTAGTGCTGCTGTCTGTGGTCATAAGGCCTTCAACATGTTAGTGCTGCTGTCTGTGGTCATAAGGCCTTCAACATGTTAGTGCTGCTGTCTGTGGTCATAAGGCCTTCAGCATGTTAGTGCTGCTGTCTGTGGTCATAAGGCCTTCATCATGTTAGTGCTGCTGTCTGTGGTCATAAGGCCTTCAGCATGTTAGTGCTGCTGTCTGTGGTCATAAAGCCTTCAGCATGTTAGTGCTGCTGTCTGTGGTCATAAGGCCTTCAGCATGTTAGTGCTGCTGTCTGTGGTCATACGGCCTTCAACATGTTAGTGCTGCTGTCTGTGGTCATAAGGCCTTCAGCATGTTAGTGCTGCTGTCTGTGGTCCTGCATTCCTCACAGAGCGTTTAAGACGCAGGTGCTTCCTTCAGGTTCTGTGTGGTCCTGCACAAAGCTGCACAGCTTCCAGTCACAAATGAAATGAATAGTAGGACTCAAACAGGGCTCTGAAACACGGACAGACCATAAATCACTCGTTGTGGCAAAACATTGTATGTCTTGTAAGTTGGCCTATTTTCTTGTGGCATTCAGAGTATAGTGTTGGAATAGCAGTTTCCAGCTGCACCGGAGTAAGATGTCGAACCACAGAAATGCCTCAGTGTGTTCTTTACTGTGCTTTTTCTTCAGGGTGGCGGTTTTCATTTAGAAACCAAGCAACATGGAGCTGCTTCATGCAACATCAGGCATTTAATTGATGTTTTAATTAATTTACTATGCAGATGTCATGCTTTCTGCTTCCTAAATCTGGTATCATACAAAACCCTTACTTTCCCAGTCCCACCAACTCATTACCATGTTTATGACAGACCCTGAAGGCAACATTGAGTTTCCAGCATTAAGGAAGGGAAAAAAGTTGATCGTAAATGGATATCCAGCCCAGTATTTACCTTCATTGTGTTTTTGATGTTTAAAATAGTCAACAACAAAAGACCATTTTTCTTTTTTGTCCCAGTCAAATGTTCTATGGTCTCTCGTGATTCATCTCATAGCTGAATTGCTTGGTTTGTGACTCAAATATGTCATGTTACACAGAGCTGTCATTCATCAATACCTTAGATATATCACACATACAGGATACACACACACACACACACACACACACACACACACACACACACACACACACACACACACACACACACACACACACACACACACACACACACACAACTTGGGCAGAGTAATTACGAGAGAATGGTGCATCAACCTTACCTCCGTTAAGACAAACATCATAAATATTCATTAGTTTATTCTCCCAGTGTGAGAGACAAGGCAGAAATGCACACGGTCACATGTGCGTACACGCGTGGTTGCGCACGCACACACACACACACACACACACACACACACACACACACACACACACACACACACACACACACACACACACACACACACACAGATAAACACACACTGATAGGGAAAATCTGACAGAAACACAAGCTGGGTTTCCATCCAAATGTATCGCAACTTTTAATAGAATTTTCAGAAAGTCGGCAAAAGAAAATGCGAAATAATGCGCGTTTCCATCCACTGCTATTTTGCAAATTATAGAGCTGTCAATCACCTCGTGTTTGAGCTGTCTGACCTGCTGATCAGCTGCTAGACGCGATATACAGCTCTGTTAAACACATTTAACGTTATTCATTTAAAGTTTCTTGATGCTCTACAAGTAGACAAAGGTACCATAACGCCATTTCTGGATTACCAGGTGCAACTCGGCAAGCATAACATTATAATCCACGGAGCAGATAGTAAGTGAATACAATTTCATTCAATTCTAGAAGTGAGTCGCCTCATCAATTGAGACTTGTGCTAAATTCTGACAATGATTGTTGTCACAAATTCCAGATTGTTACACTAAATAAGAAAGTGATTGAACGAGTTTCTGTCTACAAATACCTGGGTTTTTACTTGGAAGAAAAATTGTCTTTTAAACACCTTGAGATACATACAAAGAAACTCCGGGTGAAACTGGGTTTCTTTTATAGAAACAAGGGTTGTTTCTCCTTTAGTGCGAGAAAAAGGCTTATACAGGCAACGTTTCTGTCAATACTGGACTATGGTGATATCTTATACATGCATGCAAATCTTTCTTCTCTGAAAATGCTGGATTCAGTGTATCATGCAGCATTAAGATTTGTAACAGACTCAGGTTTTCGTACTCATCACTGCATCTTATATGAGAGTGTTGGTTGGCCTTCTCTGAACAACCGTAGATTGGAACACTGGTATTGTTTTCTTTATAAGGCCATTCTGTGTGACTTGCCTCCTTACTTATGTTCCCTCTTGATTCCTAAAATCACCACCAGGAGTAATCTCCGGTCCGATGGACAGATTTTGTACATCATTCCTCGCACGAGGACGGTTTTTGGTGAAAGTGCTTTTAAAGCATTTGCACCCTCGTCCTGGTGTAAATTACAGAGTGATTTTAAACTGGATTATCTACCAATATGGAGCAGTTTAAAACTAGAATTAAGGAGTATTTGAGTAGTGAATGCACATGTCCTAATACTGAACGCTGATGCTTATGATGTACTGATGTGGCTTGCACTCAGTTCTGTAACTGGTTTTATGTTGTTTTTGTCTTTGCTTTTTTTTTCTCTCACGTGTATTTTATGTGAAACTATTTGTGCTGCTGTCCTGGCCAGGACCCCCCTGCAAAAAAGATTCTGAATCTCAATGGGTTTTTCTTCCTGGTTAAATAAAGGTCACTAACTAAAGTTAATATCGCAGTCTTCTTCTGTTTACCACGGCAGGTATTGTGCTATGTAGCCTATTTACCATGATTTACTGTGTGTAGCCCTATTGTGTAGACTACATGGCATGTCATGTTTTGCAGTGATCAAGGCAAACTGTGTGGTTTTTGAATGGAGAGACAACGGAATATTGTTTAATCTGCTTCCACTGCACGTATCGCATTTTCCTTTTATTGATACACCCGACTTTTCCGCCTCCCTCAAGCATGAACATTTTTGGAAAAATTTGGAGGCTTTTGCGAATTAGGCAGTGTTTTCACTCAGTGTTTTTATGCGCAAATTGAAATTTCGCATGAAAACAGGTGGATGGAAACCCGACTACACACTCACACTTACAGGCATAGTAACAAAAATAAAATTGGCTAGTGCCGCCGCCGGGGCGGTGTGGCGGTGGTGTCAGTCACGATTGTGATTGCGTCTGATTGCGTCAGTAGGGCTGGGTATCATTCAAAAATTTTCGATATCGATACCGTTTCGATACCGGTTCCTGAACGATACTTTTTCCGATACCAATTTTTAGAAAAATCCATTTTAACAAAAATAAAACTGCATTACACATTGACAATTATGATACAAATCTTTCGTTTTTTTTCAAGTTTTACAGCAGAAAAAAATAAAACCTACTGTATTTAACATAACTTTAAGTTATCTAAACTTATTGCTGTCGCTACAAAAAAATATTGGAGTACTACAAAGGAAAGAAATGTAAAACAAATAAATCAGTGCAATAGTTTTCAGTGCAAAACGGACTCACTGATGTAAACAGAACGCTATTCTTGTCCAAACTGACGAGACAGCTCCACTTCATGCATGGAAGACAATAGTTGAGCATTGACTAGCCTATCAATATCCTTAATGGCACAAAGTGAATCGCATTTACAATCAACAAACTATCATGACATCGGTGCCGCGTCTATGTGCCGACAGGCCGCAGTGCCGACAGGTCGCAATGCCGATAGCCCACAAGCAGAACCAGCTGAGCGAGGCGGCGGTGGAGCTAACCTCTCCCAGCCCCCACGCCAAACCTAACCTCCCCCCATGCCTAAACCTAACCTCCCCCAGACCCTAACCCAAAACCTAACCTCTCCCAGCCCCCACGCCAAACCTAACCTCCCCCCATGTCATGCCTAAACCTAACCTCCCCCAGACCCTAACCCAAAACCTAACCTCTCCCACCCCCACGCCTAAACCTAAGGTCAGCATAGCGGGTGGTCGGCATAGCGGGTGGACCCCCATGACATCAGCGTTTGTTAACGAGTTGCTAAAAATACATAATGGGCGATAACTGCCCGCTTGCATATAACGTTAACACTAATTAATTGAACATCTAATGCTAGCGTTGCAGATCAGTGTTTAATGCTCACTGCTGCAACAGAACGTCATTCTTGTCAAAACTGACGAGACAGCTCCACTTCATGCATGGAAGACAATAGTTGAGCATTGACTAGCCTATCAATATAGCCTTAATAATGGCACAAAGTGAATCGCATTTACAATCAACAAACTATCATGACATCAGCGTTTGTTAACGAGTTGCTAAAAATACACAATGCCCGCTTGCGCATAACGTTAGGGCGCCAATTAATTAAACGATCTAATGCTAGCTACAACTCACAGCTAGACTGTCAGACTGAGGGCTCTGATAACCGCTAACATCAACAACAACTTGCGGTAAGCTGACCCACCTCTCGATTATTTCTCTTGTCTGTGGAAACCAGTCCTTGTTTCTGTTTCTTTCCCTGCTTTTCATCATCTTCACCATATGGTACTCCAGCCGTATTAGAGCGTGGTGTGCAAGCATGTCGCATGCTTATAGGCTCAATGACGCTGTTTTGTTTTGGTATCGAGAATTGGTATCGTTTGACAAGGGAGGCTTCGATACCCCTTAGTATCGATGCTTTCATTTCGGTGCCAAGTAAGTATCGAAACTCGATACCAAGCCCCAGTGATGCCACTTGAGCAATTGTGATGTCATCAGTGATGTCACTCGAGCAATTGTGATGTCATTAGTGATGTCACTCGACTAATTGTGATGTCATCAGTGATGTAATAAATCCTCCCTGGTATGATCGTGCACAGTTGCACGGTGGCGCCTAGGTGGGTGGGCGGTACGTACGTATGTACATTACGTGTATACACACACACCAACTCATAAAGCACACACTTCTACATGCAGACAGGCTGCTGCATGCATAAACACTAATGACACTGAAAGTACCGTAAATTCCGGACTATAAGCCGCACCTTTTTTCCCGTTTTTTGGCCTTTTTTGGCCCCTGCGGCTTATATAACGGTGCGGCTTATCTATGGATTTTTTCAAAATAAATAAATAAAATAAAATAAAATCTCTCTTTTTTACACTTTCTAACTATAAATCCTATATAACTATAATAAGTTTTAATTTCCTCTCTTGCCCTCTTTTCACCACACTGTATGACACTGTATGACACTGTGTGCACTGTAAAAAACAACACAGGTGGTGTTGTGTTATGTTGTTTTGTTGAAATGTTAATAAATGGGAGCTTCCTCAAACAGCCTTACCCTTACATATGGTAATTAAACATTAAAACACAAAAAAAAAAAAAAAAAAAATACCATTAAAACACCCGCGGCTTATAGTCCGGTGCGGCTTATATAAGAAAAAAATAGTCAACTTTGCAGGTGCGGCTTATACACCGGTGCGGCTTATAGTCCGGAATTTACGGTACTTCCTTGTTCCTAATGTGTGTGTGAGTGTGTGTGAGTGTGTGAGGGCCGAAGTGACAGAGAGACTATATTTGCATGGCTGCCTCATATCTAATAAGCTCCTCTTGTGTGATCCATCAGACAAAGCGCTGTGCTTGATGATGAGTCGTGATCGTACCACCGCGGCTCACCGTGCATCCGTCGTCCCCGGCAACCTTGTGGAGGACGAATGAGGCGCCGAGGATTGGCTCAGATAATTGAGATCAACCCCTCAGCTCGTCATAAATGAGAAGACAATATTATAATTACTTCTCCAGCGAGCTGCTTCTATTTTTCCATTTGCCTTCATCTCTCCGCCAGGCGGAGGCCATATGGCATATTGTTTATGTGTTTATGTGTTATGTGTGTGTGTGTGTGAGTGTTTGTATGTTTGTGTGTGTGTGTGTGTGTGTGTGTGTGTGTGTGTGTGTGTGTGTGTGTGTGTGTCTGTGTGAGCGTGAGTGTGTGTGTGTGTGTGTGTGTGTGTGAGCGTGAGTGTGTGTGTGTGTGTGTTGATAGCGCGTGGGTGTGCCTCTGAAATCCCATTAAGGGGGATATGTATTGGGTTTGCTGTGTTATTCAAGGCTTTCTGGGACATTACCACTGACATATCTTTCAATGTCAGATCGGGAGAGAGAGGCAGAAAACAAACTAATCTGCTTCTCCCTCTAACCGCCCTTCCTCCCTCTCTCTCCTCTTCCTCTTGTTCCCCTCCCTCTCTGTCACTCTACATCAATCTCTGTCTCGCACGCCCCCTCTCTCTATTTCCTCCTTCTCCTCACCTGCAATACGCAACATGTTCTTCCATCCCTCCCTCTGACCTCTCTTCTCTTCTCCTCTCTTCTCTGCATGGCCTTTTCTCTCTCTCCACACCATATTGATAAGCTGTCTGTGTATTTAGGCTGCTTTTGGGTTGGCGAGTCAGCCACAGATTCCAGTTGTGCTTTAGTTGTGCTGTCAATCTCTGCTCTTGGGGTGGGGGAGCAGGGGGGGATATGTTTCTGGAGCCACTTCCCTCTGCTGTCCTGTCCTGAACTAGCCTGATATTCAGACTGAATTGTCAACTCGTAAACTCATTTCCTCTTCTAGTCTGAGATTGCAGTCACTTCAGAGCATTTGTATGAGGGGGCGGGCTTCGGTCTTCCCTAACCAATCACTAGAGACCAAGGTGTCCACGGCAACCGGCGGCAGCACTGCACTAGTAGTAGTCATGCATAACAGAAACAGACACAGCAGGCTATCTCTACTTTGGCTACTCAATTTGGCAGTTGTAAAACAATTATACCAAGGAGCAATGGATTGTCAAAACGAATTTGACCATTGATAAAAAATGTGACTTGGACATAACAAGCAAGTTATGAATCGATCTATCAACATCCCCCTAGCTATCAACAGCTCCGCTAGGCCAGGCTGCGCCAGGACATTTCTTTGGGTGGCTGGCCGAGCAGAGCTTCACTTACCGCGGCCGCCGTAACGTTACTCCCCGCCCAGACAGATAAAGCTCCAGCAGGCAGCGATCTCTCGCAGGCAAGACTGACTGACAACAGCGTTAGCCAATCAGCGCCCGTGATTGGATTTTCAACCGGAGAAAAAGCTTTTGCACATGGCGATGCCAGACCAAGAACAGCCAAATCCACAACTGTGGAGAGGGCGTGGCCTCTGTCAACAAGTGAAGTTGCAGACAGTCATCATGTCCACAATCATACAAGCACAAATACCTTGAAGGCCACGGCACAGTGGTGTGGCCATTCAGCCTTTTTAGGCAATGTGTGGGGGTACCTCAACAACGCTCGTCCTACTCCTAAACCACCCAGATCCCCCCAGCCACTCCCCCTACCCGCCCCTCAAACCCAGACTCTCTATGACCTGCCTATCCCTAGCTATGTCCCCTTCCCCCTAGCCCCACCCCCTCCCCTCACAGTGCCCCCACCTACCACCCACACCCCCCTACCCACCCCTTGAACCGCAACTCTCTATGACCGTCCCCGTCCTATCCATAGGTACAGCCCATTTCCCCTAGCCCTGCCCCCCCGTTACTGATCACGCCCCCTTCCACCGCCCTATAGCCACTCCCCTTACGCACCTCTTGAATCCTGACTCTCTACGACCTTCCTATCCCTAGCTACGACCCCTTTTCCCAAGCCCCGCCCCCTTCCTGAAACTGACTGAACTTAAGTGTTTTCTTAGCCTGGTAAACCAGCCGGTCACGTGAAATCACATTTCATTTGGTTCTGCGAGACTGCGATTCTGGCCTTAAGCCTTTCACACGCTGTCTGCAGTGGGTGGAAGTTGGGCGGGTGTACTTGCCTTGACAGACAACTCCTTCAGCCAATCAGCGTTTGATCCAGTCAAACCCAAATCCACTCGGGAGAACGGCAAAAACATATTTTCTGCCAAGAAACTCAACAATTGCGGCGATACCGTACTTGTTTAATTGTTGTTGTTGAGTCTATCCTCGAGGCGAACAGGCAAGGAGGCGGCCATTACTGTTTTGCTAGTGGCGTTCCTGATTGGCCGGTCACAATGTCAACTACGAGGCGAGTCGCTGATTGGCTCGTCCGCTTTGCAGTTTCTGCTAAGATCCCACCAGGGGAATGGGGCCAGACGGTCTCGCAGAACCAAATGAAATGTGAGTTCACATGACTGGCTGGTTTACCAGGCTAGTGTTTTCTTTATTGTAAGCCTAAAACCAGATTTGGCTGTATAGTCAGGTTCCCAATGTTCTGATTTCAACCTTCGTTCAAAATTTTTGGAGAGTTTGTAAACTATACATTTTTGGAAAGCTTAGAGTGTGACGAAACCCAAAACCAATGTTGCCATTTTTTTCAAAGTCTCTATGGTCGCCATCTTGGCCTTTCAAAATGGCGACCACCGAAATTAAACGCCTGCACTGGAAACCCCTATATGGCCCAGCAATGTTATTTCCTATAATCTTTTATGACTGAAATGTCATCTATAGGCCTAGTGGATGAAATTAAAAGTGGTTTTTAAAAGTTGCATCTTGAGCAATTTGAGTAATTAGCATAATGAGCTAATTAATCGCCAAATCGCTAAAATTTTGCTTCAAGTTAACCTAGAAAGGCGATCTAAGAGTCCAAGTCCATGTTTGTCATGTCCAGAAATGCATCTATTACCATAGTGCAGACATGCAACATTTCCTAATTTGCATGATTTGCATAAGGTATGTAAAAAATAGGTCACAATTAGGAAATGGCTAGATCTTTCACTTTTAGTCATCTTAGAATGATGATCTTTCTTTGATATTGGGTCACCATATACTGATACGCTTGGACAAGACTGCCACGGTGGCGTATATCAATCGCCAGGGCGGTGTCCGGTCGCAGGCCTTGAACGAACTAGCGACGGACGTCCACGAGTGGGCTCGTGTTCACCTGCTATCCCTGTCGGCGGCCCACATTCGGGGCCACCTCAACCTGGGCGCAGACTTGTTGTGGCGTGGCAACCTGCACAACTCAGAATGGGTTCTCCACCCACAGGTGGTGGAACAAATTTGGGCCAAGTTCGGTCAAGCCGGCGTCGATCTCTTCGCATCGCGGCACGCACAACTCCCAGTGGTTCTCTGTCCTCAGGGACGACCCACCGTTGGGCCACTGCCGCACGTCTGGCCAGGGGAGGCCCTCTACGCGTTCCCCCCAATCCCCCTGAACCCACAGGTGCTAGCCAGGGTGAGGCAGCAGGGCCTGCAGCTCATTCTGGTAGCCCCACATTGGCCGTCGCAGATCTGGTTCGCGGACCTGATTGCTCTGGCGCAGGAGGCTCCGTGGCTGTTGCCACGTCGAGTGGACCTACTGTCGCAGGCGGGCGGGGAGATTCTGCACCCTTCCCCACACAAGTGGAAGTTGGCAGCTTGGTTCCTGAAGGGGAACGGTTGTTAGCCCAGGGCCTACCGATGAACGTGGTACAGACCATACAGAGCGCTAGACCTAGCTCCACTCGTGCACAGTATACTCACAAGTGGCAGTCCTTCGCGCTCTGGTGTGCGGAAAAGGACCTGGATCCAGTGTATTATGGCATACAGTGCATTCTCTGCTTCCTCCAAGGCCTGTACGAAGCGGGCCAGTCGCCACAGTCCCTCAAAGTATACTTGGCCGCAATCTCTGCCTGCCACATGGAGACTGAGGGCAAGACAGTGGGAAGCCTGTCTTTGGTTTCTCACTTTATGAAGGGCGTCCGCAAGCTTCGTCCCCATACGAGGAGCGTCTTCCCTAAATGGGACTTGATTACGGTGTTGGAGGGTCTCTCGGGACCTCCCTTCGAACCGATTGACACAATCAGTCTGAAACACCTTTCGCTGAAGACGGCATTGCTGCTAGCTTTGTCTTCCGGCAAAGAGAGTTGGTGACTTGATTGCCCTGTCGGTGCAACAGTCATGCATGGTGTTCTCTGATGATGAGCGCAGGGTCACGCTTCGCCCCAACCCCGCTTACCAGCCCAAGAACATTAGGGCCGGGTTCAGGTCTATGACCATAGATCTGGTAGCGTTTAACCCTCCTTACTCGGATCCAATGGAGGAGAGGAGACTCCAGGCGCTTTGCCCCGTACGGGCGCTTCTAGCCTATGTGAATATGACGCGCACATTGCGCACTTCTAACCAGCTCTTGGTATGCCATGGAGCTCAGGCTTTAGGTAAGCCTCTGTCCAAGGAGCGCTTGTCGCATTGGATAGTTGAGGCCACTAACCTACTCTGCCGTTGGGAAGATTCCACCGGAGGGCATTAAAGCTCACTCTATGCGGGGTGTTGCTTCATCTTGGGCGCGATTGCGCGGTGTATCGGTAGAGGACATGTGTGCTGCGGCATCATGGTCAACCCACGACACCTTCGTGAGGTATTATAGCTTGGACGTGGTAGGCACAACGTTCGCTCACACCGTCTTATCTTCTTCCCGTGCGCTATGCCATGACGGCCCTTTTTCGTCCGAAGGTCGCACCGCGGTGCTTTGTTGCAGCAAGGACGGTTGTAGGTAGCATTAGTGAGAGCTCGAGCTGAAGCGAAGTAAAACGTAGGGGTTGTGCAACAACCCAGGTTTTACGAGTGAAAGTGAGAGCTCTCACTATCCAGCCTTGCTGTCCGGGTATATACTTGGCTCAATGTTGAATGCTTGGAGTGGGGTTCCCTGTCTGGCGGGCCGCTACAAAATGGCTGACGGTCGCATCCAATCACAGACAGGGTTCGGCCAGGTGATGCCTTCAGGAGCGGCTGCGGTGTTCCACGTCACCGTCACGTCACCTGGGTGGTTCGAAAGGTTAACTTTTATGGAATAAAAGGTAAGAGCATTCAAGTCTGTGCACTATGCATGCTAAAGTACGGAAGCTTTCAGATGACTCCAGAGTAACGGAGGAACAGAAATGCTTGGCTAGGTTTGTGTGTGCTGCCTACTGCCCAAAAGGAAGAAACATTAAGAAACATTCCAGAGCTGCATTGGCACATGTTCTGCAAGTATATGGCAGAGAGTTAAAGGCTACCACCTACAGAGGGTGCCTTGAAAAAGCACATTGATAGGGTACATGTGCAAGCTCATGTTTGGGGACAGGCAAGCGTTGAGCCTTTAAGTACCTTTAAATCCTCTCAAAAATTACTACTTCAAGGCTGATAAAGGCCAGTTAAGACCCACTACCACTGATGTACTACCAGCTCCTGAGTCCAACATTGAAATGGTGAGATGCCGCTGCAAAGGAGATTGTTCAACACAAAGATGCTCCTGTAGGAAGAGAAACTTACAATGCACTGACCTTTGCCTTTGCAGTACACAATGTGAGAACGATGAGGACTCAAGATCTGAAAACCGGGATTCAGATGGCAGTGATGCTGAAGATCTTGAATTAGATGGGTTTTTAACTAACAGAAGTTAGTTATAATTGCAAATGATGAATTTCAATATGCCTTGACGTACAGAGATCTTTGTTACAATCCATTTGTTATGGATGCTTGAATTCAAATTATAAATATATTTACTTTATATTATATCCAATTGATTTTCCTTCCCTTTTTCCTTAAAGTGTTTTGAACATTTGTCGTTTTTAAAATCCAAAATGGAATTGACTAAAGCCAAAATATAGATGTCCATTTCAGCCTAATCATATAATTTATGCTAATTATGCTAATGAAGAAAGGTTGCATGATTTAGTTATGGCGAGACATTAATTTCTAGACATCAAAACATAGACTTAGACTCTAAGATAATCGTTCTAAGTTGCCCAAAACAGAAGATTTCCTGATTGTTACCTTTTTTTAACCAAATTTATACTAATTATGCTAATTAGGAAAGGTTGCATGACTGCACTATGGTAATAGATGAATTCCTGCACATAACAAACATGGAGTTATACTCTTAGATCATCTTTCTAAGTTAACTGGAAGCAAAGTTATAGCCATTTTCCAGTTTTCGGCAATTAATTGGCTCATTATGCGAATTACTCAAATTTCTCAACATGCAACTCTTAGCAACCAAGTTCAATTTCATCCACTTGGCCTATAGATGATATTCCATTCATAAAAGCTCATAGAAAACTACATTGCTGGGTCATATAGGGTTTCCAGTGCAGGGGTTTAATTTTGGTGGTCGCCATTTTGAAAGGCCAAGATGGCCACCATAGTGACTTTGAAAAAAATGGCAACATTGGTTTTGGGTTTCGTCACACTCTAAGCTTTCCAAAAATGTATAGTTTACAAACTCTCCAAAAATTTTGAACGAAAATACATAAGGACCTGGACTAGTAGTGCCCCCGACTGGAAACTGAGCTGCTGCTGTGGTCTGAATTTATTGCATTGTTTCATTCTGCTTTGCATTTACTGAGTGTGGTTCATTTACTGTTTGCATTTAATATTATTTGTGTCACGAAAATAACCGGGTTTAGGGTTAATTTGTGTTTTGCTCCATGTATCCTCTGTGTGGTTTTGACACTGGCAAACTTTTGACTGGACAAACCACTACAACATACATACACACATCTGCAATTTACACACACACACACACACACACACACACACACACACACACACACACACACACACACACACACACACACACACACACACACACACACACACACACACACACACACACACACACACACACACACACACACACACACACACTCCCAATGGATCACTGGTGAATAGATAGAATGAATACATTGAAACCCTCACATGCGCTGCTGCTCCCTTTGGGATAAAAGTAAGCGTGGAAACCCACACCCACACACACCCAGACACAACCCCCACACACACCACACACACGGACTTTGTTTATGCTGCATCAACAATTCTTCCTTAAGGACATGAAACCAATGCTATAATGCATGTTAGTCAGATTTAGGATGCTGTCAATGCAGTAGTGTGTGTGTATGTGTGTGTGTGTGTGTGTGTGTGTGTGTGTGTGTGTGTGTGTGTGTGTGTGTGTGTGTGTGTGTGTGTGTGTGTGTAGCACCTTTGGAGTGCACAGGGCCTGCCCTTCAGCATCAAGCATTTCAGTGAGTAGATGAGAAAAACAGAATAATAAATAAATAGATGATAGAAAAGAAAATAGATGACAGAATGATGACAGGGAAATAGTCTCTTAAAACAGACGGTTGGCTCTCGCAATTTTCAAATGCTTCCGCCTAAACGTCTGTACTTTCAGCAGGGGTAAGTTGGTCAAAAATGGAAAGGGAAACTCAGGGAAAACAATGAGCAATGATAGGGGGACATCCGTTTTCTCCCCCCAACTTCCTTTGTCCATGTTCTGTGGACGTGAATTATAGACTATAGACTACAGACTATAGGCTGTCTAAGCTGCATTCGCAAAATGTAGAAGATCCTAAACTAAAACTCGTACCACTGTTCCTTCAGGATTTGTAGTTGTCATAGACTGTGCTCCATAGTTGATTGCTCTATTGCTGACAAAAAGTGTGTTATTGTAAGTCGCTTTGGATAAAAGCGTCTGCCAAATGACGTAATGTAATGTAATGTAATGTAATGTAATGTAGAAGAGACAGACTGGCTTGAGAGACTAACAGGGAAAAGGAGAAGAGGTAAGGAGGGAGATAATATGAAATACTGTATGGAAATAAAATAGAAGTATAACTACTGTATACAATTGCATGTGACTTTGTGTGTGTGTGTGTGTGTGTGTGTGTGTGTGTGTGTGTGTGTGTGTGTGTATGTGTGTATGTATGTGAATGCGTGTGTGTGTGTGTAATTATGATTTAGATGCATGATTTAGGGGTGATGATGGGAATGCCCTGCTGCTAGAAGATTCAGTTGATTTCTGAGAGTCTCTACTCTTCGTGTATAGCTGTAGCTGTATGCAGCTGCTACTCTCTCAACTCCAATATGAAGGGAAAAAACACAGAACTAATCCTGAGCCTATTCACAGGGACAGTCTACTTTAGTCCCAGTGCCATTAACAAGTTGAATGTCTTGCGTTGTATTGTACTGCACACAGTGGCAGTAATAAAACCATTAGCAAATTGTTCACAATGTTATGCTCTTTTACATGGATAATAGACTCATTGTAGGCTCTTCATATTGACTGATGTCTACATTTGGCTGGAAAGAGCAAATGGAGGAAATGGTGGAGCACATTCTCTGTTTCAACCTGCTCTGAAATAACAACAACAAAAAACTATAAGCTTTTAATTAAAGCGGCAACATCTTTAAACATTAATATAGCATTGTCAAATTAATTATGACACTGTAATTGTAGATTTACTGTAAACAAATGAGACCATGGTTGAACTCTCAAGGCAGGGATATTTTTACTAGCCTACTAGTGTTACATTCTGATCACATCTCCAATAAACTCTGTGTTTGTGTATTTTGTCTTTTGCTTTACTGCAGGATAATCAAGTTGGCATGGATAATTCAAACAGAAAAGTATTATGTAAAGTGGTCGTGTAATCCTACATTTGAATTTAAATTTGCCACTTATGTGCTACAGAGATTTGCATGCTTTATTTTTTTCTAAATTGGAAAATGAAAATGTATTTCCCGAACTACAATATATTTCATGCGATTATACAATAATGGTCTTTATTTGTAATAAAACAGGGCGATACCACATTGGCCCATTTAACCCACATTGTCTGATGGGCGTATCAGAAGACTAGTGTATTCAGTATACTTTAGAACACCTCTAGCAAGCAGTTTCCGTGATGCCATTTGGTGTGCGTAACGCTCCTGCTACGTTCCAGCGTTTGGTTAACACTGTCTTGTCAGGCCTGTCGGGTTGTGAGGCATATCTTGACGATATTGTCGTCTATTCGACCTCCTGGGATCGGCATGTCCGACAGCTCAGGGCTGTTTTTGGGAGGTTGTGTGAGGCCAATCTTACACTGAACCTTGCCAAGTGTGAGTTTGGGCAGGGCACGGTGACTTATTTAGGCAAAATTGTGGGCCGGGGATCAGGTTAACGATTTTAAACGATTTTCAGACGGCAGCCCGTCTTTATTGTCACACAACACACTACAACACATGCATGCGGCCACTACACACACTCATGCTGATGGTGGCCGGTGAAATATGTCCTCTGCATTTGACCCATCCAGGCTTGTCCTTTCCTCCAGGGGGCAGGCCAGGAGCAGTGGTCGCTTTCTCGTACAGCGCCCGGGGACCAACTTCGGATGTTGTCGTCACTGGTCGGATGACGATGACGATCTGATCTTCTGCATGTTTTTAGTGGGGGGGTTATATACGGAGGAACCCCCTGGGGGAGCACGGGGAGAACATGCAAACTCCACACAGACAGAAAGGCCCTTACGACGAGATACCCCACCTGGGCAGTAGGCACTGAAGATATGGGGGGGAACACAACCACAGCGCCCACAGTGTCCCAGGCGAGAATCGAACTCAGGACCTTCTGACTGTGAGGCGACAGCTCTACCACTGAGCCACCGTGCCCCTTAAGCCTGTGCGCTCTAAGGTTGAAGCTGTCCTGTCATTTCCCGCTCCTGTCACTCGCTGTGGACTCAGGCGTTTTATGGGGATGGCAGGTTATTACAGAAATTTTTGCAGGAATTTTTCTGTGGTTGCAGTACCGCTTACCGATTTGCTGAGCCCGAAGGTGCCTTATAAGTGGTCTCTGAGCTGTCGGGATGCCTTTGAGGCCGTCAAGGCCGTGTTGACTCAGGCTCCAGTGCTTGCTGCGCCTAATTTTGAGCGGCCGTTCAAACTCGCCGTTGACGCATGCGATACAGGGGCGGGTGCAGTTCTACTACAGGATGATGATATTGAGCACCCAGTCTCGTATTACTCAAAGAAGTTTAATCGGCACCAGCGCGTGTATTCCACGATTGAGAAGGAGGCGCTTGCGCTCGTTTTGGCACGTGAACATTTTGAGGTGTATGTTGGCTCTTCTAGTGTGCCTACGCTTGTGTTTACTGACCACAATCCACTCGTGTTTCTGAACCAGATGCAGAATTCAAATCGGAGACTAATGAGGTGGTCTCTTTTCCTTCAGGCCTTCAATTTGGAGGTCAGACATGTCCGTGGAAAAGACAATGTCCTGGCCGACACTTTGTCGCGCTCTTTTTCTGACTGCTGAAATACCTCATGTTGCACTCCCGGTATTCGCCATCATAGGGTGGGGGTGTTGCGTGTGGCCATGGACAGTCCATAATAAACTTCACATGGTATGTATTATGTGGCACATTGTGTTTACATCCTGTGTTTATGCTGCTGGTTAATTGATATCCTCTGCTCCTCCTTACCTCAGAGCTTGATTGCTGATGCAGCTCTGCTGGAGGTATAAAGCTTGGATTATGCTTGACGCTTTGGCCGGCCGCACGGAAATGAGAGACACGGAATCCTGATGAGGAAACGTGTGAGCTTTTATACTCTGTGCGGGTTTCTGCTCGCGGAATTGAGCGCGAGTCTTGAAAACTCCACTTTGTCCGCCCAGCCGCGTCCGCGTAGTTACAAAATTCGGGGTGCGCACGGCCAGGCGAAAACCGTCCGCACGGAGCCTTGCGGAGGGGCGTGTCTGCTGATTTGACGTCACTTTTCCGCGCGGACACTTGCGTTCCTTGCTGATGCGGAAAGCATAATGAGCCCTTTAGCTGGCTTGCTGCTGGCACACAGTTAGTCTACACCTGGAATCCAGCCCAGCAGCACCTGTACATTTGGTTTGATCCTTTTTGCCCATTTCTTTCCTTTATTAGTCCTGGCACAATAGGTGCCAGGCTTTATTGTTTTAGTTTAACCTGGTATTTTGGTAGTGATGTTTTCGTTCTTAGTTTTAGTTTAGTTTATCCTAAATTATTCTTGAACGTTTTCAATTCTTAGTTTAACTCATTGAGTGCCAATGACGACTTTAGTCGTCAATTGCTTTAGTAACGTTGAGTGCCAAAGACGACTAAAGTCGTCAATTGCGTTTTTTGACGGTGGGACGTGCATCAAAGCCAGATCCATCTCCTGTGAAAGTATGGTGGCTGTTGAATGTGTAAAAGCTATTTTAGGGACCCATTAGGTGGCGACAGTGCTCTCCAGATTAGAGAAAGGCCAGGAGAAAAGAGAGAAGAAGTAATGGGGAAACGGAAATCGCATCGATATGCATGAAGCATAACGTTAGCTGTGCCTGTGAACAGCAGTCAATCTGCTGCCACAGCCCCTCCGTCTCCGCTGCAATAGCCCCTCCATATGATTTAGTTGGCGACACCAGCGTCTTTCTGAAAAGTTACATTATTCTCAGCTGGGAGCCGGCGACACGATGTGAAAAAGCGGGGGGATGCAGCGTGCAGTGCAGAGTCAGAGCAAAAGCAGAGCGAGAGCAAACGCAGCAGCCCAGAGACACTCCCAAGGCGGAGGAGGAGGGGGGTGGGGCACGCAGGGCAGCAGAAAGCCCAGAATCGGACGCAGCTTCACAGCTCACAACTGAAACCCCAGAAACGAGCGAGCCCGATCCACACTGCCCCGACGAGCGGCCGCCATCCAGGCAGCAGACTCGCCTGACACATGCAGCACTCAGAGCGAGCAGCAACATCATGACACACCCACGGAGGAGGAGTTTGCAGTAGAGGGGGGGTGGGGGTGCTGTTATATTGAAGGAAATTACTGTTCAGATGTTTCAGGTCAGAAAATATTAGTTTCAGAGTCAGTGATTTGCTTGAAATGCTATATTTCACAAAAGGCTCAATATCTCAGCTTCTAGATGGAAACGCCAATTTTTTCTGTTTTTGACCTATCTTCTCCGGCTGATAAGTAAAGAACGGAAAATGATATCAATAAACTTTTTTTTGCTGCTGATACAATAGAGTCTCATCGTTCTTTGTGTGTGTTCGGTGTTTACATAGTAATATCACACAATATTCTGTGGGCCTCGAGAAATCACTGAAAACGCTCTGAAACTCTGGCACTGGGAGCGTCCGTTCTCCAAAAGTGGCTGGCACTCAATGAGTTAAAGGAGAATTTCGGTTTTTTTGAACCTGGACCCATCTCCTGGCATTAATTATGATTTGACCACTCACCTAGCGATGTCCGCGGCGTTTCTGGCCGTCCTAGCATTGTTTTGAGATCAATAGCGTCCAAGTCAGTTGTAAAATGGAGCTGATTTGGGGCCAAGTGTGAGCCTGTCTTTCCTGCATCTAAATAGCTATTTTTATTCCCGTTTTCCCCAAATATCGTCATAATGTGATCCCTCAACATCCACCAGAGTTATATTTCGCCCCAGGCCATTTCCTGGAGTCACACAGGGATCAAATTACCTCAAACGTGATCTCGGTCACCAAGTCTCGTGAAGTCCCGCGATACTTTCCTGCCGACTGGCCAACTAACAGGTAGGACGCTTTGCGGTGGTGGTTTTAGCGTAACCTATGTGGGGTTTGGCGTAACCTATGTGGGATTCGAAATAACGAAGGTTATGCCAAACCCCACATAGGTTACACTAAAACCACCACCGCAAAGCGTCCTGCCAGCCCTGCCAAAACAACGCTAGGACGGCCAGAAACGCCGCGGACATCGCTAGGTGAGTGGTCAAATCATAATTAATGCCAGGAGATGGGTCCAGGTTAAAAAAAAACGAAATTCTCCTTTAAGGAGAGGGGCTGGCTTCGACGGCCCTATATGGGCCAGCCCAGACCACTCTCCCTTTTGCTTATTTTGGCCGAACTGCCAGGTTATTTTGTTTTATGGTTTTGGGCTCTTTTTTCTTGAAGACTTTGGGGAAGGAAATAAAAAACAACAATTATTTTGATTATTGTGCTGGCGTACTTTTATGTTGTGTTCTCCACTTGAGCCTTGTTTTATTTATGTATGTGGAGGCCGTAACAAAGGCCTGTCAAAGGCCTTGGATGCATCAATACAACAGATGCATACAGTGTAACTTTGGTAACTATTTCCTTGAAAGCATAAATACACATATCAGAATAAACACTTGAGGATCACAAAAGGCACTTACTTGAGTCCATATATACTGTATATATATAGACATTAGGGGCCCTCACTCAGCTTGGGGCCCTGGGTGGTCAGAAGCCCGGCTACACTATAGACTCATTCTGCCTTTCATTTACTTGTTCCATCGACTTAGAAAAGAAGTTTTGGTTTTCAATTTGATCCCAGTCTTCCATGATCAAATAACGATGTGGCGATGTGTAATTTCCAAGTGTGAATGTGAACAGGGCACTCCTGAAAAAGAGAGCATTGCTCTCAGTGAGACTCCCCCTGTATAAATACTTTTTTTAAGTAATTAAACTTCTCAACTAAACTTGATTTTTCCTTCTGCTCGAGCAGATTTCAAGATGTGTCCTTCTGTTCCTCTAGTTGTTGAGCGAAAACAGTTTGTGCACTTTGCACTAACTCCGGGCAGATTGTTGTTGAGCCAAAACAGTTTGTGCACTTTGCACTAACTCTGGGCAGATTGGGAGCAGGGAGGAATCGACAGGCTGGGGCACATCATGGATCGCTGCAGCCAGTGGGCATCAGCATGGACAGCTCACTTCCTGGCAATGGCAGTGCGCGCGCACACGCACACGCACCCACACCCACAAACAAACACACACACACACACACCCCCACACACACCCCCACACACACACACACACACACACACACACACACACACACACACACACACACACACACACACACACACACACACACACACACACACACACACACACACACACACACACACACACACACACACACACACACACACACACACACACACACACACACACACACACACAGCAGACCAAACAACTTCCTCCAGCCATGGGAATCTATGGACTGGGTGAGTTTGTGTGACTGAGAGAAAAAGACACACACATAGGGAAAGGAAGACAGAGATAGAGAGAAAGAGGATAACAGAGTGAAAACAAGAGAGAGAACAGAGAGAGAGAGACAATGAGATGGGGGGGGGGAGTTGCTCTTGCAAACACCGTATTACTCCTACTTAATGTACTGTAAAGTCTTATACTCTTCTCCTTGGACACGGCCCCCGTGTGCCTGTAAGCTGTAAGTGTGGCACTCAGGTAGACAGACAGAGAGCACTGTAAGACACTGTTAGACACACAACTCTGTCAGCACAACATATGACAGCATTATCCCAGGCAATGACGCATCACCGCGGCGACAGCCAGCCAGAGAGCGCACATTATGGGATGTAAATCATTTGGGCTTCTGTCTTGATGGCTAGCACTTTGTTGCTCTATTTCTCATAGTGAGTCTCCCTCATTAAAAACCTATCTCTCTCTCTCTCTCTCTCTCTCTCTCTCTCACTCGCAAAACTCGCCCGCCTATTGAGCGGCTCTCATCAAGTGAGTGAAAAGAAAGAAAGAACAAAACTTAAGGTTATGTATATAACCCCGGTTTTATGAATAATATGAGTGAGTTGACTCAGCTATGGGAGCAGACCTCTCTGCCACCTACAGAAGCATCATACTTAATCTACACCAATATATACCCTCATATTGGCTCAGTGGTTAGCGCTGCTGCTAACCCCGGTCCACCCCAGGTCCTTTCTGTGTGGAGTTTACATGTTCTCCCTGTGTTTGTGTGGGTTTCCTCTGGGTGCTCCTGTTTCAAAAGACATGTACTGCATGTTAGGTTTAATACTCCTGTCAGTGTGTGCGGCACAGGCAGTTGTAACTGGAGTAACAAAGGACAGCAGTTGAAAATTAGCCACCTGGCTAACACTGGCGTATGAATAAATAAATAAATATTGGGGTCAGATGAAAATGTCATTTTTCAAGTCAGGGGGGTGGGCTGTGCACCCTGACTCGTATAAGCAAGCTTAATAGCCTCCACAACCGAATGCGAGCGGTACGGCTTGGAGATGGGCTTGCCCAAAGAGGGGCTGGCACAGGAGATGTACAGCTGATGATCACCCTTCCTGAGCATAAACTCTGAGCCTGTTGCTTACCCTAGAGGAGCAATGAAGGTCACTAGAGTGATAGGAGAACAAGAACCCACAACCTTAGGCACAAAGGCCGGGTTGGGGACCATAGTCACCCTTTCCATTACCTGGGGCAAACTGAGTGCACGAGGGGTGACATTACTGTGTGGCAGAGTCCTGCGCGGGTCTGATTTTCAAGACCCGGTTCCGCCCGGCCCCGCGACGTGCAGTACCGACTCCGCTCCGCGAACCCGCACATATGATCAATCAAGTACCGCAACCCACCCCGCCCCGAAGACATGAGACTCGCGCTCTGATCCGGAACCACATATATATAATAACCGTTAATCTGGAGTGCAAACATTTTGTAGTGAACCTAACGAAACTACCACAGTTTCACACGGGAGGCGAAAAGCAGTCTTTCTGGCCGAGACTCGTCAGCTGATGTACGTTAATTAGCTTTTAGCAGCTGCTAGCTGACTAACCAGCTGGATAGCTCTGCTATCAGACACAGACAGTAACTTACAGCAAGCAAAGTCACTTACCAGCTATTTCCAATATGTCCAGTATAATCCATACTGCCTTTATGATTGCTGTTGGAGGAACGTAAATCCACGTTGGGATGAGACCTCTCCACTTTCACGCTATCCATCCATGACATGTTGTTGCCTGTTGCTATGAAAACAGCCAGTGTGTATGTTTGACTGTAGTGGAAGCTAACGTTAGCCTACTATATTATCTGTCCGACTGGTATTGTCTCCAATCAATCACCTTGACTGCAGCTGAGTTTTGAATGTTTTGTGCAGTCCATATAGCGTCACACATTGCACAGTATGCGCATACTTGAAACGATGCCGGTTATGTAAACAAAGTGAAAACGTGTGTCAGAAACTTTTCTCCTCTTCGAGTCTAGACTCAGCCCTCAGTCTTAATCCGTTTCACTCCTGTAAGACTGAGAATATTACTATTTAAATCTTTGCATAACGTTAGGTGGCGCTGTTGGAAGCCTTGCATCGGAGAACCAATCATGAGTGTTGTGGGCGGGCCTGCTTTCTGGGGGCAGTGACGCTCATGTCTCGCAAAACATCGCCGCGTTTGCGGAGAAACATATTAATCACTTAGAAACAAACATAACCTGTTAATAGGACGTGTTTCATCCGGCCCCGGCGGCTAGAGGTCTTTCCCCCAGCGATAAGCCAGACTCCCGAGGCTAACGTTACAGAGCCTGCTGATGACTCACAGTAGCAAGCGGACCACTTCCGGTTAGGAAACATTATTGTAAAATAAACAACAGCTATAAATTTTGTTTGGAGCATATCAGCTTCATGCTCTGTGTTAGGACTATGATAAATGGCATTGCCGCTACCAAATAAAATTCTAATAACAAATGTAGGCGTGTCTGCTGCCGGCCGTTCGCGCCGGGCTCGGACAGACAGTTTCTGACAGTGAAATTCCCAGACGTTTGGTGAGCTGCGCCACCAAACGTCTGGGAGCCGAGACTACTTCGAGTCAGACCAGCTGCCAGACACACCCCATGCCAGACACAACCCCTGCCTCCATCTGAGTGCAACAGAAAAACATACATGGCTCATACGTTGTCATTGTTCCCCCCGTCCGCATTTAGTTAATTTTTACCCGCCGCCGGACCCACCAATTTACAGAAGTGTATTTTTTACCCGCCCCCCGCGTCTTTTTTTCGGGTACCCGGCGGGGCCCGGCGGAACCCCGACCCAGTGCAGGACTCTGCTGTGTGGTGAGTGTGTGAGAGAGAATGGAAAGAGAGAGGTGAGAGAGAGATAAAGGGAATATGTGAAAGAGCTAAGGAGAGAGTCAAACAATTAGGAAAATGACTGCCTAAGTTCCAAATTAGGGAGTCATTGCAGGCAGAATACAATTGCCACTCGTTTAGCTTCAAAATGCCAGCCCCAGTGTAATATATGAGATCTGAATGAGAGTGCGTCTGTGTGTAGCCGTGTGTGTATGTGTGTGTGTGTACACACATGTGTGTGTGGTTCACTATAAATGTGGCTGACAGTATAATTTGATGAAAGTTGACAGCTAATTTATGAACCATATTTTGGGGTAAATGATTTTTCCCTTATCAGTCATCCTCGATTGGTAATTGGATTTCCCCAACTTCCCAGGTACACTAGTGCATTACTGGTTAATGAAGGACTGCCTGTGTGTGTGTGTGTGTGTGTGTGTGTGTGTGTGTGTGTGTGTGTGTGTGTGTGTGTGTGTGTGTGTGTGTGTGTGTGCGTGCGTGTGCGTGTGTGTGTGTGTGTGTGTGTGTGTGCGCACACATGTGTCTGGAGGAGTGTGTGGGAGTGTGCGTGTATCAGACTGTTCGTAGGTGTACCGGTGCCATCTTTTCTTTTTGCAGTGGTTAATTGCAAAGTTTTGGTCTGCTGCACTAATACCCAACTATTACTAAGCAGCTATCGCAACATACCCAATCAATCAATCAAGCACTATGGATGGGCAGACGCATGCACGCACGAGTGCACGCGCGCGCGCGCACGCACACACACACACACACACACACACACACACACACACGTACGTCTCCCTTCGACGTGACAGACTAAATAGGAAGCTCTGACAAAGCCAGAAGAAAAGAGAGTGCAGTGATGTTCCCTTCTATCTCACTGCACACCCACGTCTGTCTCTGTTACTTGACTGCATGAACAAACAACTAACATAGAACCCAACCCGGCTTAGCTCAGTCACATCAGAGCCAAACCCATCGAGTCCAAACAAATCACTGTAATCTAAATGAATCTATTCCCAAATGAAACCAAGCAGGCCAAAACTCACTCTCTATTTCAACAAAGTAAGCTAATGTAACCTTCCATAGTTCTAACGCTGGGTTAGGCCTGAGCAATATGGACCAACAATTATATCTCTGGATTTTTAGGCTGAATGGCGATACACAATTTATCTCTGGATTTTCCATGAAGTGGACTAAATGTTCAGTTGTTCAGTTCAGTTGTGTGTTCACAAACTATTTACACAATGAGAGAAAACTCTACTGGTTAAGGTCAGTATGAACTTACAACATAATATTCGTTTTACCTTGCCGTGAATATAAGCCAGTGAATATAACACTGTGGAGTCCTTCCGCTTCCTGGGATCCATCATCAGCCATGTAATGGTCTAAAATGGGAGCTGAACATCAGAGCTCTCACCAAGAAGGCACAGCAGAGGATGTACTTTGTGTGGCAGCTGAAGAAATTCAAAGTGCCAAAAGGCAACAATGGTGCACTTCTACACATCCATCGTTGAGTTCATCCTCACCTCCTCCATCACCGTCTGGTATGCTGCTGCCACTCTCATAGACATTAACAGACTGCAGCGCATCATCCGCTGTGCTGAGAAGGTGATCGGACGCAACCTGCCACCCCTTCAGGACCAGTATTTGGCAGGTTACTTTCAAAATCTAATATACTACATATTACTAGTTACGTTAATTTGAAAGTAATAACTTACTTTACAATATTACTGTCTCTGTAGAGTAACGTGTTACTTACTACGCTACTTTTGCATTACTTTCACCAGTAGCAGAATGACATCGCCGCCCTGGAACCCTCCCAAAAAATAATTTCAACCATCTTGAAGTCAGTGTAAATCATAAAAAATGCTAAATGTTATTATTTTCCTTTGTTATTGTCATCTATAGTGGCTATTTGCATAAAACACCAACTAACACAGTTAATCAAACAATGTTTGATTAATTGTGCGTATTAATTGTGCGGAATCCTGTCTGTTTTTGTGGTTGATACTCTGAATTTCACATCAAATTATGAATATATGACATGCTATATGCTACTTTGTTGGGCTTTGAAACAGCAACAAAAATCAGACTGTAATCCCCATGTGGCAGCACTATACACTGCAAGTCAGTGGAGGAGAAGAGCTACACACTGCAGCCTTTACCTGGAGTGTTGAGCAGTCTGGACATGCGGCAGCTGTAGGAGATCTGCTGCTGACAGTGTTCTGCACTGGTAGTGATGGCTGTCACCTGGGAAACACAAACACGGATATATCATTTTCATTTAATCTTACTCAGCCAGACAGCTCAATCTTCTGTAAGAACAAACTATTCAGCTGCAAAATGGAACACAGTGTTCTTTCTGTAAGGCTGTGTTGCCTCCTTTGATTTACAGGAGCTGAAAATGGATCGAGCGATTCATACAAAATTGAGAGCATAATTAGGGGATGAATCAGGACATGCCACTTAGTTCATGTCATCTAATGGAATGCAGTGGCTATGTACACAGTGCAGCTAAATGTGGTGTCACTCCTCCTTAATCCTGTTCACTTAATGCACAGTCCACTTTTGAAGTAGAGTGACAACCACATTCTACAACCGCACTAGGGCCGTCAATCTTCCTCTATAATCACATTCGAATTTCAACGCTTTATTTTTCTTTCTTTCTTTCTTTATTTTCAACTTTTCATAACAATGCACAGACAAGACAAAAGAACATGCTCAGACACAGGAAAAAAACAAAAAAACAAACATATTATTGACATTCACTATTACGTGATTACCAGCCGTATAAGGTGCTTATGTGCTTGTGAGAGATATTGTTCGTGGGATCCCACACAAGGGGTCCATGATAAAACAGCCAGGTGAGTCACCCGTCACCCCTAACCTCATCAAGGTAGGCTAGAAACGGATCCCAAATGGTTTAAAACTTTTTAAGTGAATTGGTCCTCAGAAACGTAAGTCTCTCCATCCGTATAACAGAGGTCATGTCCATCAACCACAGTTGGAAAGAAGGTGAAGAGGACTTCCATTCCTTCAGAATTAGTTTTTTTTAGCAACAGTTGGCCCCTGTGTTAGAGACTGTTGCACAGCTGTAGCGAAGTTCAGAGAGGACTCCAAGCAGCTCAAGATGGCGAGTTCTGCCTCCGGCGGGAGGGTTATTTTGTAGGCCTTAAGAGTACCAGTCAAATATTTTGGCCCAGAATCCCATCAGTGAAGGGCAGAACCAGAAGGCATGAGACATAGTGCCCTCTGACACCTGACACCTGTCACACAGTGGTGAGATAGAGAGGGTAGAGGGGGAGATCTTGTGCAACTCATGCTTAGAATTAGGGATGGGCATCAATAATTGAAAATCGATAATTGATCGTTAAGGAATCATGTTGATCATGTGGAATTTTGATCGAATTATTATTTAAAAAAATTGCGGGCTAGGTTCGGGTAGAATTCTTTCCTCCTCTCCCCTCTCCATTGCACAGCCAACGAACGTGAGGTGTAGCTTCGTATTAGTCTCTAGTTTTCTGGCTGGGCGGGGTCCTTCAACACTGTTGAACACTGTTTTTAACATGAGGAATTCACACCGGCATGCGCCCGGGAAACAAAGAAACGCACCCAGTGGTCTGTGGACCTGATTGAGGCCGTGTATAAACATTAAACTTCATACAGTTCTTTCCTAATTTTCAACCAAGTGTGAGTAACGTTACACATGTTCAAGTGAATTCAAGTCATTTAGCAGCAGCCAGCATGGCTGGGCATGGATTTAACTGTCCAAAATTATAAATTTTATCCTTTTCCTTTGTTATTGTCATCTATAGTGGCTATTTGGATAAAAACACACAATTTGATTAGGAAATTATTGTATCTTTATAGATTTATTATTATTATTATTATTATTATTATTATTATTAGTTATTTAAATGTGCTTTGATAAAGACAAATTTTACTCAATTTGTATAATATTACTGAAATCCTATTGGTAATAGTTATATTACTGAGTTACTGCTAAAAGTAATATACATGTAATATGTTACTTTTGTAATGAGTTACCCCCAACACTGGTAGCAACAGCCATCAGCAATTTATTGAAAGTTAACGTTAGCTATCAAATTACAGTTAGCCTAACAGAGTATTAGGGTTAGCCTACTAGTGCTACCTACTTCCGCCAGTTGAGAAAGGAGGAAGTAGTGTCTGTTGCTAGGTAACAGGCATCAACGTTGATAACCGATGTTGGATTGGGTACTTAGACATACTGTAAGATAGGATTTAGTAAGATAAGAAAGGCTTTCTAAACGTAGTTAGGATTTGCTTCTGTGATACGAATTCATGAAAATTCCTACCTTAAACTAGTCCTATCCTAACTTAAGACTTAAGATAGGACGTTTCTGTAATATGGCCCCTGAACCACAATGGACAACAGGTAAGTGACGTAAGGCACAACACTCATTACGTTACACAACCTTGCCATTGTTCATGTGGGGCAAAAAAGAAAGAAAGCAGTTCAATAGAAGGCTGCTGTGGTCAGAGCAGGAGAGAAATATTGTTGTGTTCCACACACAGCACATCGCTTAAAAGCACCCGGTTCATATGAAGAAGGAGAATAGGACAATCTGTTGGTGGTGGTTTATCAAAACTTGATGAATACAGTGACTACGTTTACATGCACACAATATTCCACTATTATTCGGAAAATGTCAATATTCTGAATTTGATAAGGGTCATGTGAACAGCATATTCCAGTTGCATTTTCCAAATTTGCCCTTTTTCCGAATTTAGCATTTTCCGATTAAGACATCTGGGTTATTCTAGTATTATTTGTGTTTTAGGAGGATTCTTTGATCATGTATACAGCGCATTCAGAATATGCGTCTCAATCAGGGTTTTTCCCGCAGTTTGCGACGCATGTTGCCTGTTTGTGGTCAACTGATGTGTGCTAGAAAGCTCTAGAAGAGGCGATATAATCATAATCCATCATCTCTGGCATGCGAAAAGAAAATCCCACATTTCTGATCGGGAGGAGATGAGAAACAGAAAATCGCAATCTCTCTCAAAAAGAGAGAGAGATTTAAAGAGAGAGTGCTGCCCACGGAAGTCCACAATGCTTGCGAGCCTGCGAGGTAATAACATAGGCTACTAGCCTACTTTTTATGAAAGACTTGGATGCGGAACGCCAAACTTTTCAGCAGCAAGCTCTTGAAATGGACCAAGTGATGCTCGTAAGAATAGTGCTACTCTGTTTATTCTCAACAGAAAAACTCCACCTACCTGCATCTCTCTCTCCCCCCCCCCCCCCCCCCTCCCTCACGTGTCGGGGAGGGCGAGCTACGGCTGCATGTAAACGGGAATATTAGTGGATTATTCATTTAGTCGGAATATTGTCATTTTCCGAATATGGGCAAAAAGCGGAATATTGTGTGCATGTAAACGTAGTCAATGACACCTCATGTTTTTGTGAAGTGAATTATTATTTTTTGGACTGGTTGGAAATTGAGAGAGGAGAAAAGGGCACCATTATCATCGTCAGTTTCCAGCAGTAAGAAGTGTATTTGTATATGTTTATAGATGTATATGTGCCATGTGGTGATGCTTTTATCCAAAGCTCCTGATATCAATGTGAGTGTGGATACTTTCAGCAATGGGTCCCCAGTGGGAAACACACCCTAACCTTGACGTTGTTAGTGCCATGTTTGTTCTTGTTGCTCATTAGAAGTCGGCCTGGATGAGTTTCAGCTGGATGCCTAAAATATAAAATGCAAATGTGATGCTGCATCATTAACCTGACTCTGTATAATGAGTGACTGTGTGTGTGTGTGTGTGTGTGTGTGTGTGTGTGTGTGTGTGTGTGTGTGTGTGTGTGTGTGTGTGTGTGTGTGGGTGTGTGTGTGTGTGTGTGTGTGTGTGTGTGTGTGTGTGGGGGGGGGGGGGGTGTGTGTGTGGGGGTGTGTGTGTTACCTGGTCCATAGAGGCGCTGTAGTTGACCTGTAGGATGGTGCGTCTCTCTCTGCTGGATCCACTCACTGTAGTCTGGGCTGGCAGGTTGTTTATCACTGTGGTCCACACCTTGTCCTCTACACACACACACACACACACACACACACACACACACACACACACACACACACACACACACACACACACACACACACACACACACACACTGTTATATCTCATTCAGAGAAGAGATTATAATAACATCAGTCTGAGAGGAGTTTTCAGCCCGTTCTCATCCAGGAGCCACGCTTTGTCAAGCACCTTTAGCGACGTCCTTACCACTTTGGGAAGCCTATGTGGTTTGATAGAAAGCAGCACGCAACTTTGGGTTTAGACAAAGGTCAAGCATGCCCTGGGGCACGTCCTCCAGTACGGTAGCGTCGCTTGGGAGACGGCTTATCTTTGGTCTCCGACCCCCTTGGGGTCAACATAAACATTCTAAATTGACCCCCTTTAGGGGTCGGAGACCCCTGGGGTCAAAGACCCCTAACCACACCCACCCAATACCTAAACACCACCCCCCCCCCATATCCTATTTTCCCACTTGTCAAGTTTCAATGATAGTATGTACAGTATATGTAGGGCTGCCACGATTATCGCATTATCACGGTTATACAAAAAGTCACACCCACCAAGCTGATTATTGCATAATCTCTTTTTTATTTTTTTGCTTGTAAAGGTTATGTGTTCTGAAATAAATGCAATATTAGTTTTTAAATAATCATTATAATTGTGTGGCATATCTTTTTCCACGTCATGTGATGGAAATTTCCACTCAGCAATTGCCAGTTTTCTGATCGGACAAAGTGCTTTGATCTGCTGGGCACGGAGGAAGTCTTTGATTTGCTGGCCGCAATGAAAAGGGGGAAGCGCTGGCGGAAAAACAAATCGATACAATTCTCAAACTAATTACTGTACTGCATATGTTGGATTTAGTCTAAAATAATCAGCAGAAACTAATATAAAAAGCTCAGAACGAAAATGTGTTGCTGGTGAACAAATTTCCTCTTTAAAGAGCACATCATTCAGCCGTGCCTACCTCACTCCACAGTCTGCAACACGTTACAAGAAAGACTGACAGGTCAGGAGGAAAAGCAGCGTTTGCAGCACAAACGCATCTGGTGTTCATGAGTTTGAGTTTGAAGCAAAGTCAACACAGCTGAAAACAGCGTAAAGTTACCAGAAGGGGAAAGACTCCGCAGGTGAAGTACATGGGACAAAACAGGACAACAGAAACATGTACACTAGTACTGCAGCGAATGTAACGAACATGTAGGAGAGCGGAGGAGGAGAGTTTGATTTTGACGCTATGTGGCTGATTCGTGTGTAGCAGTGTGTACGGTGTTTGCTGTGTGTGTGTGTGTGTGTGT